>NC_061770.1:48529430-48592593 GCF_022458985.1 Mugil cephalus
CTCCTGAACCCTGCGTCCTCATATGGGGACATGAAGTTTTAGGTTTTATTGCAGCTTATTCTGCTTCATTTAAACCCATTGTCCTTATTAGTGGACACTTTTAGTCTGCCATCTAGTGGTAGCAAAGTTAAAACTTATTCATTTATGCCTATTAACGTTTCTAATTTGATATGACTCACAAATTGAACACATTTTATGAATAGCAATGAGCTACAGAGTCACTAATCAGCAAGTACTCGTTTGACGATGTTGAGACTTCATTGTTCTGTCTTTGCTCAGTCGTGTTGAGGTATTAAAATAAAATTAAAGATTAGTCAGAAACTAAAGTCAGGGTTAAGGCTGACCGTGGAGAGGAGAATGATGTTCACTCTGTTGACCTTCATCCTGGTTGATCATGTGATCTGTAGCAGAGCTCTGATTTGTGCTCTGAGACCTGGTGAAACCAAAACATTTGAATCCAGTAGATTTAATCAGAATCTCTGAAAGTAATTCTAGTACGTTGAAGATGAGACAGAGGAGAGTTGTACCAACCTGATGAAGCAGGAATCTGTGAAAAGAGACATGATTTTAAACTAATTGTTCTCTTGCTTTCACAGCCCTCATAGAGTAATCAGAATACATCAGTGACTTTGATCATTAGACTATAATCAATCTAATATCAGGAGGAATTGTTCTCACCCTTTGACTGTTTGTAGAGACACAACAGCAGCAGAAGAATAATCAGTGAAATTCCACAAACCAGTCCAACGATCAATGGAAGAAGAAATGAAGAGCTCTCAGACCTGGACACTGCTGGAAATAATAATGACATTCAGTTAAATGTAACATGTAAAATATGTCATCAGCACAATTTACAAAGATCCCTTGTACTACCAATAATAACTGTAACGATTCCTCACATGTTACAGCCATCCAACTCTGTGGTGATTGTTTTCCTGAGGACTGACACTTGTAGAAGCCTTCATCTGACTTTGACACTGCAGAGATGATCAGCTCCTCTCTGGTATCATTTTGGATGAGTTTGTCATTGTGATAGAAAAACACAGTAGAAAGAACATTTTGTGTCTTCAACTTGCAGCCAAGAGAAACAGAATCTCCCTCAGTGACAGGATGGACAGGGCTCACCAGGATGATACCATCAGCTGGAAAACAGTCAAACAACATGACATTTAATGTAGAGATCAGCAGATTCAGGGTGATGACAGTAAAATGTGATTAATACTCACTCTGTCCAGTGATGTTGACTGCGTTGCTGAAAGCTGATCCAGACTCACACCAGTACACTGCATTTCTGTTCCTTAACCTATTAACATTACATGTTGATCCAGTAGAACAGTGTGACAGGACGCCATCATCAGTAAACCTCCTCACTCTCCACTCAGTAGAGTTTCCCTCACAGCTCAGAGAGACAGAGTCAGAGGTGAAGTGCTGCACTCTGTCAGGATTCACTGTGAGAGACGCTGATGAATGGAAATCTGGAAAATCAACCAAGATGAAGAGTCACACCTCATGAAATCTACTGTACAATAATATACACAATAAAACAGAAATAATATTTAACAGCTTTAAAAATAAATGTTGAGTTACATAAAGTAATGAAATACATCTTAAACTATTTCAACCACACTGGAAACATAAATGTTAACATCTATTTAACATGTGAGACAGTCTTTAGTTTTTAAGACATGTTTTACTGGAAGCAGACTAAACCCTGGGTTAATAGAAAGATAAAGAAAGTCATGAACATAGAAACTGACCTCCAGACCAGACAAACTGAGGTGGACTGTAATCAGTGTAAAACACTGGCTCTCCTCTTCCAGCTCTACACACATATCCTGCTGTGTGTGTCTGTCCATCAATGATGTAGGAATCTTGTTCAGTTCCATTGATGCTACCAGGAAGCAGCTCATCGTTGGAATATTGATATTTGTGTGATAGATCAGGAACAGCTTTATACCAGTAAAACCTCCATCCTGCAGATGGATGTTCAACCTCACAGCTCAGAGTTACTGAGGCTCCAGGACTCAGCCATGATGGAGACACAGAGAGGACAGGTTGTTTACCTGTTGAAAGAGGTTTTATCAGAATGAAAACATGTTACTATGTACTGATGGTAGATTACATTCAACATGTGTGTCTGGTGAAGTTGGTATTATTTATCTTAATATGATTGTCTACGTGATGACTGGTGAACTATGATGAGACTTACTGATGAATACAGTCAATCTGAAGGAATCACTCCACTCTGTTGAAGACTGTTGTTCACTTTTCATTCTACCTTTACACTTGTAGTCTCCAGTGTGGAGTGAAGAATCAGATTTAATCCTGAACTCATTTAGATTTGGAGGTTTGTATGAACTGGTAGAGCTCCATTCATACTCCCACTCAGTGTCTCCTCCATGGATCTCACATCTGAGAGTAATCTCCTCTCCTCTGTAGATCTGAGGCCAGTTGGGTTGGAGAGTCACAGTCACCTTGTTTGGAACTGTTCATGTTCAAGATTAATGAATAAAGACACAAAATTCAACATCAAACAGAATGACTTGATGTATCCATAGATAGATATTGGATGTCTGCATTTTTTGGTTCCTCCTTTTTTCAAACTCAACATTTCCATTGATCCTGACTGGATCACTGTACTCTGTGTAGTAAACTGGGTCTCCTCTTCCTCCTCTGCACCTGTACAGTCCTTCCTGTGAGACTCTGAAACCAGCACGTTTTGTGGTCAGAAGTTCAGAGGACTTCTCATCTCTGTACCAGTAGTATTTCCATCCAGATGATGGCGTCACTGAGCAGGTCAGGGTCACACTGCCTGCTACTGGAATATCTCTGGTGTCAGCACTCAGTCTGGCCTCTGGTTTAGTTGCTGTTGAGTTCAGGATAAATATTTATTAATTATCCATCAACGTTTCACAGCATAAATCAAAAAGGGGTTGAATAAAGGTAACTCCACTTCACCTTTTATGAGACCCAGTTGGGATATCCACATGTTTTGAGGGTACACCGAGCACAGACTGTACCCACAAGACAGGATGGAAAGGAGAAGGAGGGGCAACACATCAAACACACCCTCAAAACATGTGGATATCCCAACTGGGCCTTTGTTAATGGCTCAAAAAGATATTGCAGGAAGGACAGGGAAGAGGAGCACAGCAGAAGGAAGAACATGGTCATCCCCTACGTGGCTGGTGTATCAGAGAAGTTTCTGAAAACACTACATCCCAGTTTATTTCAGACAACAATTCAGCAGTCCACCTCCACTTGAAGGACAAAGGACACTCCTTTGAAGATAACAACGTCAAAGTCCTGGCCAGAGAGGACAGATGGTTTGAGAGAGGAGTTAAGGAAGCCATCTATGTCAAAGTGGAAAACCTTCTCTAAACACAGGAGGTGGACTGAGATTTAATTTACCATCTATTTATAATTCAGTTTTGACTTCTGTCCCCAAGAAGTTTCAACACCATTCACACCTTGAGACTGGAGGCTCCCACCAACAATAGCCTCGTTAGAGCTCCATTCATAGGGTAAGTAGCCTAGGCACACAATCCCCCCTCTCACAACAGGTAAGTACCAGCCTACAAATCCAGTTACCTTTATTCAACACCTTTTTGGATTACCATGACCTGGATGACTGAGAGCCTTCACAGACATTTCACAGGATAGTTGAGGAACACTCTGTCATAACCTCTGCTGACCCTCACATAGAAAGCTGTTGTTGTCATCAGTCTCTTTACTCTCTGGTCTGACTCCTCTTCAGTTTACAACTGACACATAAGAAGGAATAAGACCAAGCTCCATCAGAATAGCTTCATCTATTTACTGTGACCACAACACAGTAGAGTGTCTCAGTTGTTTTTGATGCTGGTGTCATTCACTTCCATCCTCTCTCTCCTCCTCCACTACAGAACCATCTCTTTCATCTTATTATTTGCATTGTTCAAAACATACAGTTCTCAGGGAGAAGAACATTTTTAATCGCAAAACAAATTTCTAATTTTTCCGTCATTGTCTTTTGATGAACAGAAAACATGTTCTATCATAGCAGCTCAAAACTGAATAGGAAATTACTACTCTGCTTTGCTCTTTGCAGTTTTTGTTCTTCCTCCTCCTTGTAGCCCTATTTTTACACAACTGTACCCTGAATCTCACAAGCTTGTCCTTTGTTTCTGTGATACTGCTCAATTATTGTTGCTGGAATTTCATCAGATATTTCCACTCTTTGTCTTCCTCTTCCTCCTCCTCTTCCTCCTCTTGCCACCTCGCATACACACTCGTCCTCGTCCTCTCACAATGTTTCTTCTGTCCATTCTAAGACTTTCTCCTTCCCACCTTCAACAACCTGTTTGCTCTCTGACCTGGCTTATATTGGTTATGTCACATGATTTGAAACAAGTGAAATCAGTTTTGACTGGTTGTGTTGAATCAATGACGTGTGTTCTCTGTTTGCATTTGATTGTTGCCACTTGTGTTTACCAGTATGGACGACATGTGCATTAGAGTGCACAATGTGTTTTGAGAATGACAATGTGTTAAGAGTTCTGCTGAAAAGTCTAAGTGAGATCTGCAAATTGTGTTTTACCATGTGAAATGGTTTAAGGTATTGACAACAGACTGCACAATTAGCTCAATGAGTTCAGCCAATGGCTTTTAGTGTTTTAGCAATTGAGAAAAACTAAAATAGTGTTGACAAGTAAAGACACAAAGCACATTTTAGCTTGATTCCATAAGCAGCACCTGAGGAGGAGCTCATTTGATTGTAACTCAGATTATATTCAACAATACTTCAAATCTGTACCTCTCATCACACATGATATTTTTTATAGAGTGTTAAACCCTGATCATAGTGTATGAGTCAATGAGTTTGATTGTTACGGTTAGAGGCAAAAAGAAGAAACACAGTGTTGACATTTAAATGTGTGTTTGAATATTTATGGTTAGGTAAATAACTAGACAGAATGAATTTATTTTTTTGTTTTTCTGAATGATTGAATGATACGGAAACATTGTTGCCCATTTGCCAGCTGAAAATAAGAGTGTCTGCCTTCAGACCAAACTCTTTATTAACTACTGACTATCATGAGTAATCATAGTTTAACAGAACAAACAACAAACATGACTTACCAGATACTGACAGTGTGATGGCTTCACTCCACTCTGTAGAAGAATATGAGTCATCTCTGAGTCTACTCCTACACATGTAGTCTCCACTGCTGGACTCAGAAGCAGTGAAAGTCCAGTATTTATTGTTTGTCCAGTGTGTAGATGACCTGAGTTTTCTCCAGTCATATATCCACTCAGTGTCTTCACCTCCCTGGACCTCACATGTCAGAGTGATATTCTCACCTCTGAATATCTGAGGCCAGTTGTGTTGTCGTGTTACAACAGCCTTGTTGGGAACTGTTTCCACCAGATATGAACAGTTGGGACACAAATAGAAACATGAAATCAACAGAGAAAACTCGAAATTGTAGGTTTCATCACCAATTCCAAAGAAAATCATTGAATCATGAAAATTTCCATCTAAACAACTGAACTCACTGATTATCTCAATGGTGACTGGATCACTGTCATAAGTGTAGTAAACTGGTTCTCCTCTTCTTCCTCTTCCTCCTCTGCACCAGTAGATTCCTCCTTGTGATACACTGATAACTCTGTTTTCTCCATCATTTGTTTCGACTTGAACTTCAGAGGTGTCCGTGCTATGTCTGAACCACTCATATTTCCATCCAGCAGAGGGCTCCACAGAGCAGGTCAGTGTCACTCTGCCTCCTACTGGTATGGTTGTTGGTCCTGATTTCAGTGTGGCCCTGGGTATATCTGATGCTATAAATAAAATGAGAAAATGTTTTGATATATGTTCAAATCTTCTGTCATATCAACCTGCCACTTTCAGTAAAATACTTTTCTGAATTCTTCATTACTTTAATTAACTTGACAAAAGGATGGATGCTTCAACAGACAATGCCACTATATTAATAATTTGTTTTAA
The DNA here is from genome assembly GCF_022458985.1 of Mugil cephalus. NCBI lineage: Eukaryota > Metazoa > Chordata > Actinopteri > Mugiliformes > Mugilidae > Mugil > Mugil cephalus. The sequence continues at coordinate 48,535,420 of NC_061770.1, forward strand.
ATACTTTGAAGCAGCTGTGATTTATGTCCATTTCAACATGGTGGCAGAGCTTCATGAAGTCATTTTATTTTAAATACAGACGTCCTGATCAAAGTCTCAAATTCAATGACATTCAAATAATATTTACTCTATAAAATTAACACACTCGAACAAGACAATAAACAATGAGATCTTACCAGATACAGTTAAAGTGACAGTTTTACTACACTTTGTCTGACTTGATCTCTTGTGGGAACCACAGCACTGATATTCACCACTGTGACCTGGAGACAGAGGATTTAATGTGTAGCGTTGATCTATGTTGTAGGGAGTAAATTCTCCACCATCCTTGTTGATTTTATAATCCCAGTCAGTGACTCCTCCTTCCTTCATGTCACATATGAAGGTAACAGACTCTCCAGTGAACAAAGGTGACCAGTAGGGGTCAGTAGTTAGCACAGCATCTACAACCAAACACAAATATTCTCCTCAACTTTACTCAGTTAACAACATAAAATAAAGTGACTTCTATTTTACTCTACAATCTGTTTAGATACATAGATTAAAGTAATAAATATACTGACAAAACAATTCAGGGATGAATTACGTTCAGACTAATCTTGAATGAATAAAAATAATAAATAGAGAAACTGACCTTGAGCATGTCCACAGTAGAGGAGTGTATCCAACACTAAAATAAAAGTCAAAACTTCAACAATAAAGAAATATTTAAAAATAACTGGGCTTCTTACGACATTTATAGTTCCATATGGTACCAGATTAGTGAATAAAATTTAACCAATGAAGAACCAATATTATCTGTCTGTGACTATTCAACACAGTTGTTGGCTCCTGAACTACATCATATCACCTGTCAAAACCCTGCCTACATGTATGAAGATAAATAGTTGGTACTCACAGGTCAACAACAGCACACACAGAAAAGTGTGTCCCATCCTCACATCCAGCACTGACACTCTGTTGTTGTACCTGAGAAATACTTCCTGTTTTGTATCAGAGAAACTTGGAACTGCAGTCTATAAAGAGAAACAGTGAACTGTGAGGACAAAAAGAAGATTCATGTCAGTATGAGATCACTGGGGTTCTGCTAATGTTTTATTTTCTGTCCTGTTAGTCCATCCCACTTCCTTCTGTCTTCACTAAAACTCAAAGCACTACACTGGGTTTGACCACAGAACACTGTGACACTTCCTGTCCTCCTACGTGCAAATACAAACTCAGTTCACACTTGATTCTATCAAACCTACAACCATACGAACTTAGAGTAAATATTTATTTCAACACTTTACCTAAAATCACATTGTTGACTGTAAGTATATTTGTGTGTGTTATATTGTATATATCCAGTGCATCATGACTGTATTGAGTTGTACTGTGTTTGTTCTGAGTTCACGTACTGACAACGTGTCACTCTGCTTCAGACAAAGACTTCAACTTCATACCAGGAAGCAACAACTGCAGCATCTGAAGAGGAAGAAAGAATCGTGAGAAAAGAAGAAGTTACACTTCACATCAATATGAGATCATCCTCACATCCAGCCCCCACAACATCTCAGACCACTGCTCTGGGTTTAACATTTGACGCCTCCTGTCCAGCTACTGCTAATACAAACTATGTTAACTCTTGATGGTAAAGATGATGTAGAACTAGTCAAACTGTGAGGTCATAGACAATGAGTGTTGGAAGTGATATTCACATGTTGCTTTATATCATTTTATGTCTGACTCCTTGAAAAGATCATTTCTGATCAATAGTTTATCAAGACTTTGTTGCACTATGCACATAGTCGTATGATGCAGTGAGTAAATATCAAACAGTAACAATGAAGAATGTTGCATTAGAGAAATGTCTGCTTCAGAAAGTCAAGTAGTTTGTGCAGCAACAAAACTTTTTTCTCTGCTGTGTGCTGAAAGCTGAAAGCATCAAACTAGTCATCTACTGAACAGCAGACGTTTAGTTTGAACCTCAGGCTGAATTTCCTCTTTTCAAGGTGTCTCAGATAGAAATGATGAGGTCATTGATTGTCAGTAGATAGAAATAAACCTGTAGCAGAATGGACAGTTAGTAACTACATTCTTTTTTACCCCATGGAGACATGGCACTTAGATCAGACACAAATGAATCTGTGTCATATATTAGGTATGTTTATTCATGTTACCATGACAACAAAACATAATATGAACATGAAATATGAACCTGTGTATTCTTTGAACAGCTTAGTACTGAATGTACAATAACACGGTGTGTTTATTCATGGCACTAGGCCCAGTTTGATCTAAAGTAGAATTTTAGACTATATATACAGTAGTAGGGGTCCCTGCTCCTCTTTCTATCAGTTTGTGGTCCCATCCTGACCACATTTTACAGAGGGACCATAGAGAGCATCCTGAGCAGCTGCATCACTGTCTGGTTTGGGAACTGCACAAGATGCTGGCAGCAGATAGTGAGGACAGAGAAGATCATCAGAGTCTCACAACCCTTCATCAGCAACATTTACACCACACACTACATCCACAAATCCACCAGCATCATGGATGAGCCCACACACCCCTCACACACTCTTCTCCCTCCTTCCATCTGGGAAAAGGTACCAGAGCATTCAGGCCCACACAACCAGACTGTGGAACAGTTTCCTTCCTCAAAACCATCAGACTCTTGAACTGACGGAGACTGGACACAACACAAACACATAAACACACTCACCCACAACCACAACAATATCACAACTATACTCATAACCTGTCAGTCCTTTGCACACATCTTTGCATCCCTTGCACACATGATGCTGCTAATCAGTCAAATGTTTCCAACCATCCTAACTCATACTCTGTTAGTCTGATTATCAGTCTGTGCTGCTCTCTGTTCTGTGTAATGTATTTTTATAGCTGCATTGTCTCCCAAGTGTTTTGTACTGTTTGTGTTGTAGTGTTTGTCTCTTGTTCTTGCACTGTTGACACTGTTTTCTGCACAAGCTTGCACACATCCTCTTTATGTTCAGTCCCTTGTATTGTACTTATTCCTATGTCTTCAAGTAGCTCCATGGTCCTGGAGGAACGTCCTCTCATCCTCTCATATATGCTTGAAATGACAATAAAAACCTCTTTGACTTTGAAATACAAGCATTTTGTTTGAAGAGAAACTTTAAATTGTAGCCTATGAAAAGAAACAGTGAACTATGTGGGGATTTACTGCTGAATCATTTTCTGTTTGATTAGTCCCACTTCCTTTGCTGCATTAAGAAGAAGACTCACACCACTGCATTGGGTTAAACCAGCTCCTTGTCCACTCCGAACTCACAACTATTTTACACATGATATGAACTGAGAAGTCACCTCATGTCACTCTAGCTGGACACGTGTAGATTTTGGCGTGACTTCTTAGACAATACTCAAAGTGATTTACTTACACAATAATCCCAGCACATGAAGCAAAGTGTGTCCCATTCTCACATCCAGTCCTCACAATGTGTCACTCTGCTCTGTACCAAAATAGTCTCCGTCTACTTCCTTCTTTTTTCAACAAACCTCACACCTCTGCAGAGGGTTTAACATGTTGTCACCTCCGGTCCAGCCACAGCAAATACAAACTGAGTTAACCCTTGGTGGTAAAGAAAACATGAAACTAGTTAAAGTGTGATGGAGAAGGCAGTAAGCATTGTAACTTATATTTGCATGTTACTTTATGTTATGTCATTCTATGTTGTCTGTTCATGTGATTAAATTAGACCCACTACACCCACTCTGTCTGTTTAGCCTTTGTGTATATATGCAGCTATGCACAACGTTACAACTATCCAGTTAATAACTACATGTTTAGTAACAATTAGGGATTTTAGATTAAGGTATTAAAATACTAATAAAAGACTTAAGTCTAGACTGTCCTCTTTCTAGTGTGTTGAAAGACACAAGACAAGTCATCTACTGAACGACAGACTTTTAGTTTGAACCTCAGGCTGCATTTCCTCTTTTCCAAGGTGTCTCAGATAGAAATGATGAGGTCATTGATTGTCAGTAGATAGAAATAAACCTGTAGCAGAATGGACAGTTAGTAACTACATTCTTTATACTCATGGAGACACCTACAGGTCAGAAAACAATGTGCTCTAACAAAAGTCTTCCAGTCTTCAGCTGAGCTTGTTGCTGCTGACCGCGCCCACCGATAGGAGACCTTCATTAAATTATGGAATAATTACAATAAATAAATAAAGGGTGCACTACTCACCCTCACCCACACACACATAAACACACATGTAACGTTATGTTATTAGAGCCACATGCAAAGACACACGTGCACACACAAATACACAGGAAATTTTATGTTATTACAGTTACAGATACACTTAGGAAGAGTAGTAGGATACACAAACATGCACGCGAAAGCACTTATTACTATCTCACACACAGCATGCATCTTATTCATTTATCTTCTTTGTAGCACATCACAGACTTTAAAATGACACTACAGTACCCCGCCTCTCGCCCGATGCCAGCTGGGATAGGCTCCAGGATTAAGCGCTACGGAAGATGAGATCTTCAATTAAAAGGAGGTTATTTTCATTTTCACTCAGTTGTTACGCATGGTGTGTGGATTATCGCCTGTAACTTCATTTACTAAAGCTATATTTTGCAACTTAGTTTATTGTCTGTGTTCTTTCTTGTATGATTATCACAGCCTTTGCCAGGAGTGGGTTTCCGCTGCCACAGATGCCACGGACGATGTCACTGTTTGGGAAGCTGCCATTGAAATGCCGAAAGCTTAGTTTATGAACTGTAGCAAACTAACCTAACCTGATGAAAGCTATGTCACTGGAAAGCTACATCTTGGACAGGTCACCAGTCTAACACAGCTAACACCATTAAACCGGTTAATGTGCAGAGGCAACACTTATGAGAAGGTTTATGACACTTTACAACACAAGGGGATTGAGGGGACATTTCATTTTCATTTATAATTTTATTTTGAACATGTAAATGAGATCACATGAACAGACGCATATGACCAATGTGTTATGTTGTAATAATGAATAATGAAAATGATGAAAATGATGAAAATGAAAACAATAATGAAATAAATATATTGAAAACGTAGGGCATTATCTTTCTTTATATACACTACTGGTCAAAAGTTTTATAACACTCCAATATTTCTGCAGTTCAATTTCTCATTTTAATGAAAGTGTAGACCAAATAAACAACTGAAGTTAAAAATAATAATAATAACCATGGAATCAATATATAACCCAAAATCTATCTTACATTTTCGACTCATCAAAGTAACCATCTTTGGAGTTCTTCCCAATTTTGTTGCAGAAGTTCCCAGAAATGTGTGTCACTTGTAGGAGCTTTGCTTTCACTCTTCTGTCCAGTTCATCACAAACCAGCTCCATGGGGTTAAAGTCTTGAGACTGGGCCATGGAGACATGGTCCACTCCTTGTTTTCAAACTTTCCATCTTGTTTTTATCCTGAGGTAGTTCTGGTAGAGCTTGGACTAGAGTTTTGGGTCATTATCTTGCTGTAGGATGAAGCCCTGAAACAATACCAGAGCCCAGCCAGCATGTCCATGTGGGGCCCACAAGGGTGAAATATGGGCTATGTGGGCAATGTATATTGTTATATGCTACCGTGCAATGACAATAAAGACTCTAATCTCTAATCTCTGAGTGGGCATGGGGTTGAACTGGGTAAATTATGCAGGTCCCATGTGGTTTGAGGTACATGTGCCCCACATGTGAAACCCATGTGGGCTGGCTGTATGGGCAAATCTTTTGTTGGGCCCCATTTAAGGTCCAGTCTGATCCCCCTTCGTGCCCATGTGGGCAAAGATATGAGGCCTACATGGGTCCTGTGCAACTCAGCAAGTTGGGCCCCACCTGAAACCCGGTCAGAACCTACTTGATGCCCATGTGGGCAAATGCAGGTGGGGTCACCATGGAAGCTGCAGACAAACCCACTTGGACCCTTATCTGCAGCCCCCTTAACCCTTATGGGCCCCACATGGACATGCTGGCTGAGAGGATACTGTGTGCTGTTCTAAAACTTTTGACCGGTAGTGTATTTATCTACACTTTCCCTAAAAAGATATGTTTCTTGAAGAACCTGCCTTCTGTGTTTTGTGGACTCAAACTGTGTCACACTGTATTGTTGGGTTTTCAGGGGTTAATAAGACATTTAGCCTGTGTATAACCTTGGGAAGAATCAGGAAGAATGTTACTTACACTATCTCACCATATAAGGAGTTGTCTTTGGTTTTGCTACAGCTGCTCACAGACCAGGACACATCACACCCTAATATCTCACACGCTGGAAACCAGATGAAGCTAATTGGCTACACATAGAAACTCACTGACACATGAGAGGCAGTACTCCTCCCCATTGTCTTACGGGCGGGGTCTAGGTAGAATAAGGTCACTGTATGTCCCTGAAGTGGAGCTTTTTGTTCTTTTTACCCCTAAGGTGAACTGACTGAAGCCTCAGTGCTGAAATCAATATCTATTCTCTGTGTACCAAATAAATATCCAAAACGTGAGAAACTGTCGTGTGATTTGTGCGTAGGTGAACTACCATTTCCAAACGGTATAAAGATCCTGGGCTAAAGGAGAGGAAAAATTCCTCCTTCGACAGTATAGTCCCTCGGGACATGAATCTTTTTATGGAGTACAACTCAAGAGATTAAGAAGTTTAACTTTTTTAAAAAATAAATAAATGAAATAAAATACATGGATTTTATTTTATTAATGCTTTTTGATGACTTTGAGGATGAATCCCAGAGTCCGCCTCCGGGCCGAAAATACTACTTATTTTTAAATGAGTGGCATTTACAAACTAACTTCTACTCTCTCTACAGAGCATCTTATTTGCATTTGATTGGCGGTTGTTTATGGGTTATGTTTCACATCTGCATTTCCTATCTGCAATTATCCGTTACTTTCTGGTAAAAGTCCTCCTTATCATCTAGCTTCTGTCTCAATGAAGATCACTTGAAACGAAACACGTTACACGCATACCGTTGGTGACAAAAAAATGTACATGTATCAGTTAAACTATGGAAAATCAGTTCACATATTAAATGTGTTTGAACCGTTTTATTATTATATACAGTTAGTGAGGGGTTGATAATCCAAGGTGACGCTCAGCTCGCTGCTGCCTCACCGGCTTCTCCTCCAAACATTTCAATGGGAAATTGCGAAAATTCAGTGATTTGAAAAATCAATAATCAAAATTGGTGAAACTAAATGAAAAACATAAATACTTTAAAGTACAAATCACTGGATAAATATAACCATTTAAATTATTTCATATTTTTTTGTTGTTCTCCGCTGACCACACGTCACTATGTCTCTGTATAGTTCTCACCTCTTCCTTGTTGCCAGCCCTCAAAGCCCTCACGTGCCTCATGTGTTTTATGCATTTTGTTTTGTTCCAAAAAAGTACACTTACTATTGTTAAACTGTTGTTTAATTTTCATTTATTTTCCTCTGTTGTTCAGCTTGTACCTGGCCCGTACCATTATACTCTGTATTTGGAGCCGTTTAAACACAATGGTATGATCCTAGTCTGTCCTCACATGCGATTGGCTGCATGAGGTGCCCATCAAGTAAAGTCCCGCCCCAGCCTGCATGAAGTCTCATAGATTCATGAGTTTTTTTTTAAAGAGATTCTCAGAGAGCTCCGTCTCTCTTCGAGACAACACAATCTTTTCGTTCGCTACAAATGATCGTCTCTGTTAGACACATCACCAGCTCAGAGACGCATTGGACGTCGGAACCTCCACATCATTCACTCTTAACGCACGGAGCAACTGGCTCGAACTTCATAAGAATAAGAGCAGGTACCTAAAACTCAAGAAATCAATCTTTCCATCGATGTATAACATGTGTTTGCACATAGACAGAGGCTGAGTTCATCCCTGGTTTAAACAGTGAACAGGGTTAAGACAGGCACCAGGCATCATGTTGATAAAAGTCTGCTCTGTTCAGACTGTCAGAGACACAAATTCCACCAGTGATATCTGTAATCCTCTCCATTCACTCACTTGATCCGCACCGTTTAAACAGAAAAGTCATAAATGTACTTACAGGATAAGACCAACACACAGAGCACAGTCTGCCCCATCTCCACATCCAGCTCTGTCTCACTGTGCTGCACTGCTCATGTCAAACTGTTCTTCAAACTGCAAAGACAGAAGTTACATTGCCTTTTTTGTCTTTCGTAATGTAACCTCCCTGTGCTTCCTTCCCCTTTAGAAAAAGCTCCAACCACTTATACGACTATGGACTTGACCACAGCAGCTGTTTGACACCTACATTTCCTGACTGCAGCAGATATTATTAGTTTGTGTCTTTTGCAGAAGTTGCTGCTGTTGCATCCACAGAGTGTGTACTGATGAAGTGTGTGTTGTGTAGACATACCAACATACAGTATGTATATAGAATTACAATGCACACAGATAATGACTGAAAGGGTCAGTATTGACCAAATGAATTTTCCAAACTTAATGTTTAATCCTTCTGCATTTATCTGCATCTGGTCCATGTATTAAATGGAGCACTGAGAGTACTGAGCAGAGAGTACAGACATTCTTTAGTTTAACTTTTATTTCTACTGAAACTTCAGAGATTCTATACATAGAGGGGGAATCAATTACACAAAGCACTGAAATAACCTGTGTGTTGTTCAGTTGTGCTGTACAGTTCACTCAGTAAGGCCTGTAAAGAAACTGGCAGTTCCTCTTCACACAGAGAGGTGTGATAGCCAGTATTAGGCATCATCACACTTAAACCACAGCTAATGTGTTAACAAGAAGACAACAGGCATCATTCACTGTGCTCACTTACTTATTTACATACATTTGCATTTCCTGCTGTTGTTGCTAAACTGTCAGCCTCAACAGTTGCCTCACATCAGTGTGGTGTTAGGTTGAATACATTAAATAGTGGGTTCTGAACAAAATGTCTATACAACGAATAAACACTGTACAGTGATTTGATACTGTTTATCTGTCCTGATATAAACCAGCACACAAACTTTCTCTAAACACTGGGTGATGTATGTTGATCAAGGTAACTCTGGCTCATAGCAGTCACTACAGTGGACAGCTTTTTTAAAGTCATTTCCTGCCATATACAATGGTTTCTATGTAGGAGTTGCATATCAGCCATTAGAATGCTCTCTGCTGCCACCCTCCATTTAGGTTCATTCAGTGGTTAGTTTTTGTAACTACAAGTGAACCTATTCAAGTGATGTATTCAATTCAATCCAATTCAGTTTTATTTATATAGCGCCAATAACAATACAAATCGTCTCAAGACGCTTCACAAAAACCAGCCTGCAACCTCCAGAGCAAGCCTGAGGGTGACGGTGGCAAGGACAAACTCCCTTTTAACAGGAAGAAACCTTGAGCAGAACCCAGCTCATATGGAGGGACCCATCTGCCGAAGGCCAGCCGGGTAGAGACAGAGGAGATAGAGAGAAAAGAAGAGCAGGAGAAACAAGATAAACAAACTTCTGTCATAGATACATACATCAAGCTGAAGGAAACATGTAGGATCTAGTAATATAACACATAGCTGATTATCTGTGAGACAGTGTCTGAGTATAACAGGAATCTTGGGCAGGTTGGTGAATTGTACATCTAGGTAGGAGTGGCAAACTGGAGGAGGCCATGATGACTGGGGCAGATGCAGTTTATAGAGCTCCACAGGTCTGATACACAGCACTCCAGACCATGAAGACTGGGCTGGTTGATGAGGCCACAGCAGCAGATGTAGCTTAGAACTCCACAGGTCAGATATTCAGCACTCCAGACCAGAGACCCTCACAAGCAGATGGAGGGGGAGGGGAGGGGGAGGGAGAGAGTGAGACACAGTGGTTAGTAATAGAAAATAAATTATAAGAGATAGAAAATAAAATGATAAGATATTAGAGGACAGGAGCCAGAGAAGAAAGAGGAGAGGACATGTCCTCAGTGCATCATCCCCCTGCAGTCTAGGCCTATAGCAGCATAACTAAGAGATGGTTAAGTCCAGCCCTAGCTATAAGCTTTTTCAAAAAGGAAAGTCTTAAGCCTGACTTCAAACGTAGAGACTGTGTCTGCCTCCCGAACCCAAACTGGGAGCTGGTTCCATAGGAGAGGAGCCTGATAGCTGAAGGCTCTACCTCCCATTCTACTTTTAGAAACTCTAGGAACCACAAGCAGACCTGCACTTAGAGATCGTAGTGATCTGTTGGGACAGTGTGGTACTATGAGGTCTTTCATATATGATGGAGCTAGGCCTTTCAGGGCCTTGTATGTAAGGAGGAGGATTTTAAATTCAATTCTAGATTTTAAAGGGAGCCAATGAAGAGAAGCCAATACTGGAGTAATATGATCTCTCTTGCTAATTCCTGTCAGTGCTCTTGCTGCAGCGTTTTGAATCAATTGGAGGCTTTTTAAAGAGGTACTTGGACAGCCAGACAGTAACGAGTTACAATAATCCAGCCTGGAAGACACAAATGCATGAACTAGTTTTTCCGCATCACTCTGAGAAAGGATGCTCCTAATTTTGATGATATTACGAAGGTGAAAGAAAGCAGTCCTGGTCACCTCCTTTGTGTGAGAATTAAAGGACATATCCTGGTCAAATATAACACCAAGGGTTTTCACAGTAGTACTGGAGGCCAAGGTAATGCCATCCAACAAAAGCAGGTGATTAGATAATGAATTTAGTTTAAAAGTAGAAAATTACATGTCATCCAAGCCTTTATGTCTTTAAGGCATGCTTGGAGTTTAACCAGCGGATTAGTTTCATCTGGTTTCATGGATAAATATAGCTGGGTATCATCTGCGTAGCAATGGAAGTTTATGCTGTGCTTTCTAATAATACTGCCTAAGGGAAGCATGTATAATGTGAATAATATTGGTCCTAGCACAGAACCCTGAGGAACTCCATAGCTTACTTTGGTATATATAGAAGAGTTGTTGTTTACATGGACAAACTGGAATCTGTCTGACAGATATGATTCAAACCAGTCTAGTGCAGTTCCTGTAATCTTGATCACACTTTCAAGTCTCTGTAGTAGTATATTGTGATCAATAGTGTCAAATGCAGCACTGAGATCTAGCAGGACAAGTATAGAGACAAGTCCATTATCTGAAGCCATGAGGAGATCATTGGTAACTTTAACCAGAGCTGTTTCTGTGCTATGATGAGCTCTTCTGTGCCCTCTTGGCCAGTGACAGGGTGTTCACAGACCAGGTGAGGTCATCTGTGATGTGCACCTCCAAGAGTTTAGTGCTGCTGACCACCTCCACAGCGGAGCTGTTGATGAGCAGTGGAGCCTGGCTGGGCCGGTTCTTCCTGAAGTCAACGATAATCTCCTTCGTCTTGTCCACGTTCAGGATCAGGCTGTTGTCTGCACCAGCCCACCAGCTGTTCCACCTCCTCTCTGTAGTCCAGGTCGTTGTCGTCTCTGATGAGGCTCAACACCGTTGTGTCATCTGCAAAGTTCACAATGTGATTGGTGGCAAACCTGGGGACGCAAGCGTGTGTCATTAGAGTGAACAGCAAGCGGCTCAGGACTCAGCCCTGAGGGGAGCCTGTGCTGAGGGTGATGACATTGGAGGTGTGATGTCAGACCTGGACTGACTGAGGTCTGTCGGTGTCCCAGTCTTCCTACCAGATGCTGTGGGATGATTTGTCATATTTTTAGACCACAAGTGCAGATGAGTATAGTGAGAACAGTTATGATGAGTGGCTGCCAGAGAACAATAGAGACGTAGGAGATGAGGATGATGAAGGAGATGCAGACAGTCAGGATGCAGTGAGTCAGCATGCTAACAGTCAAGATGATGAGGGCCAGGATGCAGAGGGAGGTCTGCATGATGAGGGAGCTGTGGAAAATGTCTGCATGGTACCTGCCCAGAGAAATGTTCACAAGGCACCTGCCTGCACTCAAGCCCTCAAATATGTCTGGAAACTCAAAGACAACAATTTTGATGGAGACTTGCCCCCTTTTCTAGGAGACTGGAGAGTGAATGTTGAGGGAAGAGAACCAGTCGATTTCTTTAGGAAACTGTTTCCCATAGAGCTCATTGATGAGATTGTACACAACACAACATGTATGCTCTGCAGAAATGGAAAGTATATCTGGCAGTGACAAGTGAAGAAATGCACGTGTTTCTAGGGATCAACATGGTCATGGGGTACATTCGATATCCTAGGGCACGGATGTACTGGTCCAGTGAGAATGGCCTTCGTCTTGGAATAATTGCAGATGCCATGTCTGTAAGCAGATATGAGTAAATTCAGAGTTATCTGCACTTTGTGGACAACCATACTTACCAGCCAACAAACACGGATAGGCTCTTCAAAGTAAGACCAGTGCCAAGTGCACTTCAGAAAACATTCCTGGTGGCAGCAGACCCTGAAGAATCCCAATCAATTGATGAGCAAATCATTCCCTTCAAAGGCCAACTGTCAATCAAGCAATACATACCCAAAAAGCCCAAACCCTGGGGAGGGAAAGTGTGGGTGAGGGCAGGGTCCTCAGGTTATGTGAACAGATTTGAAGTGTACCAGGGCTCAGCAAATAGGGGTCACAGCGGTGGTTTAGGAATGGCTGGAGATGTAGTGATGCGCCTGGTCCAACCAGTGACGGCTCGCAACTTTTCCTCCACATTCAGCAATGCTGCCGCTCACCTCTGCTAGTTGGGTGTGGGTGTGATTTGTGTATAAACTGAACACTGTCTGTGATTGGTTATCGTGAAAGTCTACTGCACCTTAGCCAATCATCCCTATGCGGTTGTTTCGCCGCAAAAATCAGCTCCCGTGGCTGAGAACCAAGTAACGCGCCCCATTTAATTTTCAGTAACGTAAACGCCGTTATAAAGATGGAAACAGTAATTAGTTAGATTACCCCGTTACTGAAAAAAGTAACACCGTTAGTAACGCCGTTTATTTTAACGCCGTTACTCCCATCACTGGTGGTTACTACAGTCTGATGAACCTCAGTCAAGAAGATAAAGCAATGAACAGCACCCTCTGTTGGCTGTCAGATGTAAACACAAGACAATTATAAAACCTGTAAGGTCTGTATTAGGAGGTTAATATATGGGAAATGAGAAGAATTATTATTCTTTTAGTGCAGTGAGAACCAAACACATCTGTACAGGATATTGTTGTGAACTGTTCTGACAGATTACAGTCGAATGAACCTTGAATAATGACTTGGTGTCAATATGATGCTGAATAAAAGGCTGAGTCAATTATAGTTTTCCTATTAAAATATTAATTAGTATTGAGTTACAGCGTGAAGCTTTAAAGGAAAAAGAAGTGATGTTGCACTCGAAGTGGAAAAGCTGCAACATCAAAATCCAGTTCTCTAATGGGAGTTAGAATATGGTGCTGCATCTAGTTTAGCTATATCTACACATGAATGTAGACAAATATTTCATTTTATAGGAGCGTGTGGCTTCTACATTGAAGTGGCCAAAAAATGTGTGGACATTGTTGCTGCTGTTTGTTCTTATTGGTAAAGCCCTGGAGTTTTACTCGAAACTCGAAACTTCAAGAAAGTCTTTATTTTGGGAAAGTAAAAAACAACAGTGCTTAGAACGTATGAACATCAGTCACCAGTTTTTAACCAGTATTGCCTGAGACTCCCTACATTTACAATATCCAGGGATTAAAGTATTCAGGCAACATGCAGGACCTCTGGTGTGTGGTGTTACTTAAAGCTCCAGTAGTGGGAGATGATGCTCAATCTTTGTCAGTGGATTATTTTGTAAGATCCAGATCCACAACTAAAGCCTCAAGCTGAGCCATGTGAAGTTGATGTGTCCCCCAGTGACGCTGTCCAGTGCTGAAGTTACCTCACCTTGTGTAAGCCAGGCAGTAGAGAGAGGTTCAGAGGAGCTGTCCGGTGCTGAAATGAGTGACTGTAGTTTGTCAGTGTCCTTGACTCAAGTGGCAGTTATGATTTAGTAAGAGGCAGATACGAAAATAATACTGAGCAGCAGTGGTGATTTTAGTTTGGAAATTTTTCATCCTATAATGTAATCCAGAAAACCACAATCAATACCCTCACAACAAAAACACAGTAGCAAGTGAGAGAGGGGACCACAGCACCTGACAATAAACAGGTGACGACAAATTACATCTGAATAATGGCATCACACAAACAATACCAATCTGATGAAATATATCATCATATCTATAGCTCCACAAAACAGCTGTCCTATTTCCTTATCACCAGCTGCTAGAGGAGAACTTCCTTCAGGAGCCTCTCTGGTTTCTTCAAAGATGATTTAATACCAGGAAGCAACAACTGCAGAGGAAGAAAGAACTGTGAGGAAAATGAGATCAGGCATATTCTTTTTTTCTTGGCATTGGTCTCTGTCAGCTTCCTTCTTTTTTCAACAGAACTAACATCCCATCCCTCTGTTTAACACTTTGACGCATCCTGTTCAGTATTGTGATGGTAAATGTCAGCATGAATGAAGATATTTATCTACAACACAAGTTAAATATTAAGACTTTTTATACACTTCAGTGTTCAGTGAATATATATATATATGTATAGTAAAAGTCTTCCAGTCTTCAGCTGAGCTTGTTGCTGCTGACTGTGACCATAGACTGTTGATTGTGACACATGGGGGCAGTGCTGCACACAACAAAAGCACTAGAAGAAGAAAGGACAGTAAGAATGCAGCAAAAGCAGCACAAAAGACACAGACTGATGGAAACCAAAAACACTTCCATGAAACTCAACAATGATTCAGTCATTTAAACATTGAATTGACTTTAATGAACTAAGTTATTGATGAGACTAAACAGAAATAAAGTAGAATATACATCATGTTACAGTCTATAGATAGATGGTGTATTTAACCTGCAGATTGACCACATCAATGCAACAACAATAGATATAATAATCAGACAGTATCATCAGTGTTGACATTGATACAGACATTAAATCCAGATGAGGTCATTCTTTCATCTGATCTTCATTAATGACTGTGTGTCTGATGTCTGGATGGCAGCAGTTGAATAAATGTCATCAAACACATGTTTACAGATGAATGTTGTTTTTCATGTTGTTGTCCAGACTTGTCTTGTTTCATTGATGATGCACTTCTCTTTATGGACCTGAAATCAAACAACAATCTGGGTTTGTAATTTACTGTTTTGATTATTGTGTTTCTTCACACTTCATTAACTCTGTAACATCATCAGTGAAATCTGAGAAGGAAACAGGGTTGCAGAGACTCTCCTCCAGTCTCACCCAGGTGGGACTATTTTTGGCCAATGAATCAGAAAATTATAAGCGCTATACCTCCACTCTGGTGTACAAAGACACATGGTGTGTGAATATCTTCCATGGGCTAAATAACTAACACAAAAATCAAGAGACTGAGGGTGAGTTCCACGACATAGCTCAAAGAGGTACATGTTTCTGGACAAAACCATAGCTGAGGCTCTAGAATAAAACAGTTTGATCCAAGATGTAAAAGTTGCCCCAAATCCAAATTTCCCCAACGTCTCAAAAAGGTAGCACCATTCTACTTCTACTTCGTGGAATATCTTCTCTGCATCCATGATACTTTTGTCCCTTAATCCTAACAACATAAATATTTTTGAAAATAATATAGATATATATAGATAAATTTAAAATCAGGTATGAGGGTTAAACAACTAGTAGATACTGAATAAAGAGCACCTGTGTTTGACACAGTCTGTCTGGTACAAAGAGAGATGATGGGCCAAAACCTTCACTAATAATTTATAATCCGGATTAACAACGAGATTGGTCTTTAAGATCCACAGTCAAAGGGATCTTTGTTTTCTTCCACCCTTGTACAAGTCTGGTTTAGAGCGGAAAATGAAGGGAGTGAGTAACAACACTGATAGTGAAGACCTCTTTTTTGTACATACATACTGAGAACATGTACATCAGACAGGGTCATCTACTGTGAAATGAAAGATCTCTGGATCCCTCTTGCTCAGTATATATATATATATCTTTTCCATCCTATGTTCCACGCTCTTCAGCTGTTTCTATCTGTCTATCTGTCTAGTCTGAAATTGTTGGACACTTGTTACTCACCCATTTCCTGGTTATTGCTTTTTTTGCTCCATGTTAATAGTAACTGTAACAAACATCTGTCTTGTTTATTTCCCTCATTTGGGATGTTTCCTAAATATATTACGCTGAAATTGAGATGGGTTTGCAGGTTAAATATTGATCTGATTACTACTATTACATCTGCCCAGTATGAAGAAACATTAGGACGTTCCCAGAATATGTGGAAATGGACAGCAGCTATTGTACCACACCCTCTCCAACGTTGTCCATGGTCTGGATTGTTGGTCTGTGAACTTTTCATTTTAGGAGTTATGAAGAATCTTGCCATGTTTTTCCCAGGTACAGTGTGGAGAGGCCTCTGTCTGTTTGTAAAGCTGAGTAAATCCTGGAGATCAGTTTTCTTTCCATTTTACATCTAAGTCTGGATCACACCAGTTGACCAGGAAGCATAGCTGTGCTGCTTTGTAGTAATCTTCCAAGCAGTGTAGGGCCATTGATTGGAGGTACATTGATTGGCAATGACTGAAAGAGGAACAGGAGTCTGGGCAGTACATTCATCTTAATTACATCTATGCGACTGTACACATTTGTTGGTAATAATGAGCAGCGACTTAGATCTGATTTGATGTCGGCTGTTATGGAGCTATAGCTCTGATCATAAATAGTGTCTGTGCACTCCAAGGTATTTAATTACGTCACCAGTCAGCTTGAATTTACAGGCTCTATAAATGTTTTTAGATGGTTACGTTAAACGTCAACGTCTGGGTTTTGTGTAAATTTAGTTTGTGTATGTACCAAATTCTTTAAGTAGACACAATCATTTAGGGAGACTTATTTATTTCAGGGTTACAAAGACTCATTAAAATATCGTCTGCGTACAAGCAGATTTTAAGTTGTGTGTTTCCAGTCAATACGCCGGTTATATCCTTATCTCTTATCGCCTGTGCCAGTGGCTCTATGAAAAGAGCAAAAAGTATAGGACTCAGAGGACAGCCTTGACAACACCCCCTTTTAAGTCGTACCGTTTTAGATAAGGACCCACTTATTTTAACTGTGGCTGTGGGGCTGCAGTAGAGTCAGTTCAGACATCCTATTACCTGATCATTGAATCCAAAACATTTAAGGACTAGATATAAATGTTCCCACCGAACAGAATCAAAAGTCTTTTCAGCGTCAAGGCTGATGACTATGGCTTCCCTATCACTGCCTCTCATCTGAGGAACGAGGTGGAGAGCACGTCGCACATTATCCTGGGCTTGCCTGTATTTCACAAAACCCGTCTGATCTGAGTCAATCAGATCTGGGACAATATCTTCCATTCTTTTTGCTAATATCGATGCATAAAATCTATAATCTACGTTTAGTTCGATGTGGGTCTGTACGAGCTACCTTCTGTCTTGTCTCTACCTGGTTTGAGGACTGAAATTATAGCTCGTCTCCAGGAGAGTCACCGCCCCTCTAAGGACATAATTAAAACATTCTTTAAGAATTGGGACAAGGATCTCTAGGAAGGTTTATACCATATCGATGGATAAGCATCGGCTCCAGGCATTTATTTCTTTTTTCCTCTGTTATTTCTTGGGTCATTATTTTGTTCTGTTCCTATTGATGGTAAATCTAAAGATGATAGAAAATCTGATACAACTGATGCCTCAGCTGCTTGGGCTTGTGCGTATAAGGTCTTGTAATAAGTTTCAAATGAAGGCTGGATGTCTTCAAATCGTGGTGCATCTTATTAATCTGGGGTCTTTAACGTTGTGAACAAATCTTTCAGCCATTTGTTTACGTGTCTTCCATGCCAGTTGCTTTTTAGATCTTTTTGCTTCATGAAGACAGCTTTATTTTTCCAGTTGGCGTTCATAGATGCTATTTAGTGTTTGTTTCATATCTTCAGTTTGTTTTAGAATATCGATGTCATTATACTTCATATGTCTGTGTTCCAGGGGTTTTAGTTTTGCAGTCAGGTCATTCATTTGTTT
Organism: Mugil cephalus; assembly: GCF_022458985.1. NCBI lineage: Eukaryota > Metazoa > Chordata > Actinopteri > Mugiliformes > Mugilidae > Mugil > Mugil cephalus. The sequence continues at coordinate 48,553,462 of NC_061770.1, forward strand.
CTCCTTTTCTTTCTTCTTACGAGCTGACCACATTAAAACTTTGCCCCTAATAACAGCCTTGGCTGCGTCCCACAATGTACTCGGAGACACCTTCCCATTGTCGTTATGCAACACATCATCTGTAAGTTCTTTATTTGTGTAATTTTGGCATTGAGAGTCATTTAAGAGGCTGGTATTTAGTCTCTTTAGGTCTGTTGTCCAAATATAGTGTCAAGATCATCCTCAGTTGTCCAGTACATACGCTGTGGATGAGAACAGAATGTAAAACACTTATGGGTCGGGTGTAGTTCTCTCCACACATCCATCATGCTTATTTCTTTGAGCAGTTTTCTAGTGTTCAAAGCTTCTAATTCTATATTTTTTGTTCTGTTGGTGGAGTCCAGAGAGGTAGAGGTAGAGATGTAGTTTGATATTCCAGTCCCCCGCACATATCAGCACACCTGATGCTTCCATAGTTATCGACTTAAACACCTTTTTAAACAAGTCCTTATCGTTTGTGCATTAAATGATGATATGACATATTTTCATTCATTCATTTGAAAATGACTCAGTAACTAAACATTTTACCTGTAGATGAGTCTGGATTCACATTCTAGTAGTCGGAGCTCTTCCCTGGATCACCTCGTTTTCCTGTAAAGATTACACAGAAACTAAACCTTTAACAATATAAACAAAGTCTGTTACTTTGTGTTAATACCACATGTTCTGAGCTGAGTTTAGAAAGTGAAATTAAACAATCACAGTCTGCATGTACAGGTATGGTATTCAGGTGTCCACAAACTTTTGGTAAAGTGACATACAGTATGTGGTATTGTTGTTTGAACTGAGAATTTGCAATAATTGACTAGTGTAATGTTTTGTGTACTCACTCCTCTGTCCAACATCTCTGAGCTCAGTCTGAGATTTGACATTTGTGGAGCCACCGGCCCGTCCAACTGAAATCAGAACATTTTAACTGGCTTGAATTTCAATCATATGACGTTGGAGAGCTGTGAATGGATCAAAGTTCATACTGTACCATCTCCAGTGTTTTCAGGACCTCTGAGTGACTCATAGACACAAGCATCACCTGTAGGTCAGTGACAATCAGCACAAAGGAAAATCATTTTAAAGAAGCTGATTTAGTTGAGCAGGAAACATTGTTATTATTAATGTAATGGCTCATGAACTTGAAGCACATCGCAGCTCTGGAAGCAAGTTTGTTTGAACGGAGAGCTGACCGTGGAGAAGAGAGGAGTATATGTGCTGCTGATTTTCATCCTGGCTGACAGTCTGGACTGTGGCAGGGATCTGACTGGTTCTCTGAGACTGGCTCCATGTGACACATGAAAAAGATTCAGGATTCACGTTATTGTAGTCAGAGCTCTTCTCAGTGTCATGTCTCCCTGTTAAGATAAATGCATCAGATTATTTAATGACTCTCACACTCTATGTACTATTAGAGGTTGGTAGTTGTGATAACAGCTAATATATTATCATACTTGATATTTTTAGTAGTGACTCCTCACCTTGAAGCTGAAGATCAGATGTAATATTTCTGGATTCATGGTCTGATTCCCCTGAAATCATAATGTTCCATGAGTTTAGATGAGTCACTGATAATAATCTAATGTCTGACAGCTCCACATGAATCAAAGTTTCTACTGTACCACTTCCTGTGTTTCCAGAGCCTCTGATTGATTCATAGACACAAACATCAGCTACAGGTCAGAGAAAATCAAGACAACATCCAATGAGTCACTTGAGCTTTTGATTGAAAAGTCAAAGTGGGTGTTAGAAATAGTTGTGAAAAGAATGATTGGAAAGGCTGACCATGGAGAAGAGAGGAGTAAACTTGAGTTTCATTCTGGTTCACTGTTTGCTGTGTAGCAGAGCCTTGGTTGATGTTCAGAGACTGAGAGAGACTAAAGCATGAAGAGTTTAATAAGGAACATGGAAAGTATTGTTATGATGATCAAGATGAGACAAGAGTGTTGGACCAACCTGTTACTGCATGCATCTGGAAAAGAGACAAATACAAATATGTGTACAAGTCTTCTTCACTTCATGTCATAAGATCAGAATTTATCAGTGATTTTTAGTAAATGATCAACTGGAAAATGTCTCACCCTTTATTTTTCTGCAGCAACAAAGAAGCAGCAGCAGGAGAATAATCAGTGAAATTCCACAAACCAGTCCAAGGATCAATGGAAGAAGAAATGAAGAGCTCTCAGACCTGGACACTGCTGTAAATAATAATGAGCTTCAATTAAATATGAGTATAAATCAACTTAAGAAATGGTCTTTTCATATGACGACTGCTACTATTAAAAATAAACTGAAAACTAACTCACATGTTACAGCCATCCAACTCTGTGGTGATTGTTTTCCTGAGGACTGACACTTGTAGAAGCCTTCATCTGACTTTGACACTGCAGAGATGATCAGCTCCTCTCTGGTATCATTTTGGATGAGTTTGTCATTGTGATAGAAAAACACAGTAGAAAGAACATTTTGTGTCTTCAACTTGCAGCCAAGAGAAACAGAATCTCCCTCAGTGACAGGATGGACAGGGCTCACCAGGATGATACCATCAGCTGGAAAACAGTCAAACAACATGACATTTAATGTAGAGATCAGCAGATTCAGGGTGATGACAGTAACATGTGATTAATACTCACTCTGTCCAGTGATGTTGACTGCGTTGCTGAAAGCTGATCCAGACTCACACCAGTACACTGCATTACTGTCCCCTAACCTATTAACATTACATGTTGATCCAGTCATTGTCCCCCAGGTAGAACAGTGTGACAGGACGCCATCATCAGTAAACCTCCTCACTCTCCACTCAGTAGAGTTTCCCTCACAGCTCAGAGAGACAGAGTCAGAGGTGAAGTGCTGCACTCTGTCAGGATTCACTGTGAGAGACGCTGATGAATGGAAAACTGACAAAGAGTCAAAGCAACAACAGTGATATTAATATTAAAACGGCCACAATGCAAATACTTATTTACTTTCTTTTTTTTTTTAATTGCTGAAAATTAGTGCAAACATGTCAAGCTGCAGTGTTTTGGTCAAACTATTTTTTCTACCATTTCAGTTTATTTTAGTTGATATGCACCAAGCAGCAGTGTGTAAAATGAGAAACTACATGTGTACTCTGACAATCTGATCAGTTAGAGCAGTAACATGAGCAAAGATGAAGAGTAAAGACTCAAACACATGTCGTTCCTTAATGAATTAAAGTCATATTGTTCTTTCTTTTCTCCTCTTTCATTTATTTGTTTACTTTTTCCTTCTCTCTTTTCCTCCTGTGTAAACATGTACTTTCTTCTAGACGCAACTCACACCCACACAACACAACACAACACAACACAACACAACACAACACAAATAACCTCCTGTGTTTTATAGACAACCTGTACCAGTTTATTTTGTCTCTGGCAGAAAAAAGCTACAAAGTCTTGAAACTCTTTTTAGTGTTTCTCATTTTGTTTCTCTGATTTGTTGAGAGGAAAACATGATGGTTAAAGAGAATTAGTTTGAGGTAGGAAAAAAGGAAATATCGTACTAACATTAGAGGAACATAAATATGTACGGTCCATGAATTGTAAATATGTGTTTTAGTTTTCTAGATACTGCATGGAGGTCACAGATAAAAGGCGATTAATAAAAGTAAAGACATAACATCTAGTTATTGAGGGAACAGATGGAAACAGACTGACCTCCAGACCAGACAAACTGAGGTGGACTGTAATCAGTGTAAAACACTGGCTCTCCTCTTCCAGCTCTACACACATATCCTGCTGTGTGTGTCTGTCCATCAATGATGTAGGAATCTTCTTCAGTTCCATTGATGCTACCAGGAAGCAGCTCATACTTGTGGGTTGTGTAGTTGTCTGATAGATCAGGAACAGCTTTATACCAGTAAAACCTCCATCCTGCAGATGGATGTTCAACCTCACAGCTCAGAGTTACTGAGGCTCCAGGACTCAGCCATGATGGAGACACAGAGAGGACAGGTTGGGGTAGATCTGTTAAGATGGATCAGTTTCATATGGAAAAGAAAGAAGAATGTTGAAATATGGTGGGTAAAAATGATAACTTGTCAACAAGTGGTTTGTCTACACAATTCATTTGTTGTGTTACATATTGAAATGGTAGTTCTGGATATCTGTCAATCACAATAAACGGGGTGATAAAACATTCATTTCTCTACATGATCCACATATTAGTTGGAGATAAGAAACCTTGTAGATAAGGATGAATGAACATACGTTGTACAGTGATGTTAACAGCATTGCTGAACTCTCCTGATGCAGATTCACACCAGTACACTCCATCCCACCATAAACTGTAGGTGCATGTAGATGCAGAAATTATTTCACAGTGTAAATGCCTCAAGAAATATTTATATGTCATCACTCTCCACTCTGTGAAGTTTCCCTCACAGCTCAGTTTGACAGACTCTCTGAAGAAATGTTGGTCTCGGTCAGGATTCACTGTGAAAGACACTGTTGAGTTCACACCTGAGGACAAAAGAACAGAGAGGAAATCAACTCTTAACGTGTGTGGAATCCTTGAACCATAGGATTTTACATGCTCAGTGTTCCTACTATCAGATGGATTAGATCAGATTTGGGATTTTTTATGTTAAAGAGGTGAACAAATGAATTAATTTAAAGACAGATCTTTGATTATCAATGTTTTAATGTAGTTTAATATTCGTCGCTGAAGTTAACTTTGGATTCGTGTAGAATGTCTGAGTTTAGAAATGTTACACAACTGTGCTCAGTCAAACTCATTCTGAATAAATATGTCTCTGTGTAAAATAAGTAAAATAAAAATCCAAACGGACCTCCAGACCAGACAAACTGAGGTGGACTGTAATCAGTGTAAAACACTGGCTCTCCTCTTCCAGCTCTACACACATATCCTGCTGTGTGTGTCTGTCCATCAATGATGTAGGAATCTTCTTCAGTTCCATTGATGCTACCAGGAAGCAGCTCATAGTTGGAATATTGATACTTGTGTGATAGATCAGGAACAGCTTTATACCAGTAAAACCTCCATCCTGCAGATGGATGTTCAACCTCACAGCTCAGAGTTACTGAGACTCCAGGACTCAGCCATGATGGAGACACAGAGAGGACAGGTTTTTTACCTGTTGGAAGAGAATGTTTTCAGAATAAGGAAATGTAATGTGAGGTAATTATTTGTGTGTGTGAATGACTTAAATACATATCAATGTAAATAATGACTTACAATCATAGACTCTCAGTTTATAGTCATCACTCCAATCTGTTACGAGCTGCTGTCCAGATGTCTTTCTGCCCCTACAGCTGTAAACTCCCTCGTGCAATTTGTGTGAAATAATCTTGTATTCATTCTCATTCTGAGGTTTTATTGAGCTCGTTGTTCTCCATTCATACTCCCACTCTGAGTCTGTTCCATTCACGATTTCACACCTGAGGACGATTGTCTCTCCTGCATATATCATAGACCAGTTGGGTTGCTGCGTCACAACCGCTCTATGTGCCACTGTTTGAAAAGGACATAGAAATTATAACAGGTCCAGATATTTACAGCTGGTTATGACACATTATTATTTCCACCTGACCTATGGATGGCACAGCTTTAGAACTGTTCAGCTCTAGAAATCTGTGGTGGTTTCAAGTATTATTTGCTAGTTTTGCATGAAAAGAAAAAGATAAAATCATCCATTACCTTGACTGTGACCACAGAGCAGTCTGTTCAGCACTAAAATAGAGATGGATGCCTCATTAGATGTCATCAAAATGAAACAAATTAAATAATAATTAAATAAACACAGGTAACTACAGACAAGTAGCATCATCAAAAGTGTATATGATTTAATAGCAGGCAGATATGAAACAAATCACCCTTTATATAAGAAATAAATACTTTAATTTGAGTTGAAGGCAATTTGCTTCAAATGAATGATCCACTCACAGAACAGCACCAGAACACTGCACAAAGTGTGTCTCATCCTCACACCCAGCACTGAAACCGCATCAAATGAAGACGACTGTTGACGATAAAATTACATTTCACAAAAAAATAACAGCTATAGTTGTAAAGTTCTTGGTTCCAGTTGTGTGAAAGCTTTTAGTCTACAACTCTGCTATTTTCCAACCTAAAGTTTAAAGTTAATAAACATCTCACCTGTGAATACACAGCTTGATGTCCTTCCAGCAGATGCTACCGTGCAAATGTCGTGCGTTAATATTCTAGCAAACACTAACAAATGTGCGTCTTATCAGGGTTATGACCACAAGTCAATTTCATTTCCTTCCTGAGATAGGCATTCATCATCCTCTCAGCTACTGCTCTGTGTGAAAGTGTCAGTGAAACCCAACTGAAACCCCAAATCTTGTTCAGATGCACACATATGTAGGGTCATGGAACAGAATTTTTTTTGAAAATGGCAGGAAGTCACAAACCAAGACACCGCTGATCAGTATCAGTGGGTACAAGCTACAGATAATGTGTTCCCACACTAGCAGCCAGCACCACAGGCTATCTCGCAATGTTTAATCTTGAATTGATGAGCACTTCATTAGCAGAGTAAAAATGAACAGGTCTAATGTATATTACTTTGGTAAAATTGGAGATGAAAGTGATGCACCAAAGAAAGAGTTTCAATAGATTTTATTTTCTTCTATGCATTTATAAAAGGACAAATTCATGTTCTTAGTTCAGCAGTTGATTATACTTATAAGAAGACTTACAGGTACATTACAACACAAATATTCAAAACAGTTCCTTATACATGATACAAATGCTGCAGTCAGAGCCTTTGAAGCTAAACTATCAAAGAGGTTTACCTTAAAACACAACTGTGTCATCAGCATAAAAAAATCCAACCAACATTTAATAATTTCTCTCGGTCTGTCCATCCTAAACACATTTTATCTTTAATCTCACTCTCAATTCACATATTATAAAAACTTCTTTGCAAAGCAGTTCACTTTACAGGATGTGAACATGGTTGCTGTTGATGCCTGACTCTGAGTTGTATTGCTTAACTACTACTGCGCTATCACCATGTCAAAATTGCAGCCAACGTTACACAGTATTCTCTCACTCTCCATCCATTTTACAAGGCAGTGCAGAGGAGTCAGAGGTTGTTAACATTCATGCCTTGGAACATCAAAGCTTGAAGCAGTTCAATGTAGAATTATACATTACGTTTAAAAACTGAAGAAAAAAAAAACAGAGAGTCCAAAACTGAGGGACTGGAACTCAAAAGTACCACAGCTTGGTGTCATCTGAACTTCTCTTGTTTTGTTGATGATGCACTTCTCCTTATAGCCCTGAAATGAAAACACAATGATGGAATAAAACAGAAAATAACCCAGATAAAAATGGTGCTGAATAAGTGACATTAGGCTTTTTAATAAATATTCAGTTTTTTTCAGACTGTGTTTAAAATTTGTAAAGCACACGTTTCACTTAACTCAGTTAAGTGATCAGAATCTTTAGTAACTTAGCAACCAGGACAGGATAACTCTAGTCAGAATGATCACAAATCAGCGGTTCCTGTTGCAGAGATGTGTGTCTGTGATAGCCAGAGAAAGTGTTGAAACCACAGTATGCTTCGTGACAGCAGGCTGGATAAATGTTGTTTGTGATGTGAGGAGGTACAAACATCAGGTGAATTTAAATTACCTGTGGTGGAAAGTGGATCCAGATCACCATTGTTGTTACAGATGTTCTCTGGATCATTAGCTAAAAATAAGAAGATTACAGAGTTTTCATTGTCAGTCAGTTTGGGACAAAACTCGATTCATTATTTCTGAATGCTAGTCATGGAAAAATATATACTGCACCATTTCCAGCATCCTCAAAGCCACTGACTGATTCATAGAGACAACTATCACCTACGGATCAGTGAAAATCAGAGGTCAAAAAATCCAAATGAGACATTTCTAGGCCAAAATTTTAAGAAGGTAGCCTTTTTAGTATTTTCATCATAAGTTTCTACCATGGAGCCATACTGCCATCCAGCGTCTGGCTAAGGTAATATCTTTCGAATGTTCTACTGAGTATTACTGTTATAGTGTTTTAATAAGTCTATATTCTACAAAGCAACACTGGTTAGCCTAGCCCGAATATAATCTACCTTTCTTTCTTATTGATATTATTTAATCGTATGAATTAGGATCCTGAGGAAAGTCATAGAAATGAATGAATGTTTGTGATAATGTGTTTTCATACCAACATGATGTTTGAAAGTGTTTGATTTCATGTCTCTTCCATCCTATGTGTGAGTTTAACATTGTGAGAAGTAAAACCATTATTTAATGCTCTTGAAATGAAAGCATTGTTATGTAAATCACCATAAGGCCCGAAGACCAGTTTCACAACAAAGGGACACACCCTGTAGAGACGTGGTGATAAACTATCTACTGGCCAGTCTTTGCTCAGTTCTCTTTCAAGTAGTTTTTTCTCCATCTCAGTTGTTTTTCAGTCTTCTCTTTGTCTCCGTTCTGTCTAAATTTTTTTTTGTCTTCGTGATAATTTTTACTTTTATTTCCAAGTTTTTATTGCCCGACAGTTGGCGTGTTTAAGTTTATTTTTGAATTATTCAATTCAACCTCGCCACATTTAATGCTCGACCTTTTCAAAGTACAAGCTGAACGTTACTTTAACTATCAAGACAGTTACGCATTAATAATATTTTTGTAGATATTTTCGACCGGCCATCGGAAGTATTTTTAATTTCATTACTTGATTAGTAACACGTCATCAGACTCTGCCACACACACTCTGCCATATTTTTAATAAAACTAGAATTGAGTGTATTTGACTTATAATATTAAGTTTTGACTATTGTACTTTTAAGTAGATTCCACTATACTTTTCTATTGTGACTGACTATAGATCTGACTATAGTACATTTAAGTTGACTATACTTAAACAGATTGATTTTTTCTACTGTCAATAACTTAAACCATTTGAGGCAATCACTTGACACAAATGGTTTAAGTACAATCAACTTATCCAGGTTTACAGTTTCTGATTACTTCAATCATCAGAGGGAGAGAGAGTTCACTGGCGAGGTAAGATTTGACATAACATCATCCTGATGTTGACTTGTTACAAATAGGGTGCACCCAGAAGAACAAAAGAATATATACATTGATAGATAATTTTTTTTTCTTCATATCTTAATACAACTTTAAACTTAGGCTCATCCCTGGCCCTGTGGTCTTTCCACCTCACTGTTGCACAGCACAGCATTTACCTCCACAAATCTAGACACTGGCTCACTACTCAGCTAACTACATGAAGCTTTACTTTTGGTCCTCACCCATTACAGGTAGGTTAGCAGGGGTACACACTTGTGTATGGGATCTATAAACTGTACAGTGATGTAGATGGAGATGTAGATGGAGAAAAACTATGCAAACAACAAACAAACATAGAAACTGACCTCCAGACCAGACAAACTGAAGATCACTGTAACCAGTGTAAAACACTGGCTCTCCTCTTCCAGCTCTACACACATATCCTGCTGTGTGTGTCTGTCCATCAATGATGTAGGAATCTTGTTCAGTTCCATTGATGCTACCAGGAAGCAGCTCATAGTTGGAATATTGATACTTGTGTGATAGATCAGGAACAGCTTTATACCAGTAAAACCTCCATCCTGCAGATGGATGTTCAACCTCACAGCTCAGAGTTACTGAGGCTCCAGGACTCAGCCATGATGGAGACACAGAGAGGACAGGTTGGGGTAGATCTGTTAAGATGGATTAGTTTCATATGGAAAAGAAAGAAGAATGTTGAAATATGGTGGGTAAAAATGATAACTTGTCAACAAGTGGTTTGTCTACACAATTCATTTGTTGTGTTACATATTGAAATGGTAGTTCTGGATATCTGTCAATCACAATAAACGGGGTGATAAAACATTCATTTCTCTACATGATCCACATATTATAAGAAGACTTATAAGAAGAAAATGTTGTTAAATCGTGTTCTTAAAACACAACTATGTTGTACTTGTAAAGAGACACATACATTACAACACAAATATTATGTAATAGTTCCTTAAACATGATACAAAGGTTGCAATTGGAGCCTCTGATGCTAAACAAGAAAATAGGTTTACCATAAAAAAACTGTGTCATCAGCATAACAAAAAATCCAACCAACATTTCATAATTTCTCTCGGTCTGTCCATCCTAAACACATTTTATCTTTAATCTCACTCTCAATTCACATATTATAAAAACTTATAAAAAGCAGTTCACTTTACAGGATGTGAACATGGCTGCTGTTGATGCCTGACTCTGAGTTGTATTGCTTAACTACTACTGCGCTATCACCATGTCAAAATTGCAGCCAACGTTACACAGTATTCTCTCACTCTCCATCCATTTTACAAGGCAGTGCAGAGGAGTCAGAGGTTGTTACATTCACGCCTTGGAACATCAAAGCTTGAAGCAGTTCAATGTAGAATTATACATTACGTTTAAAAACTGAAGAAAAAAAAAACAGAGAGTCCAAAACTGAGGGATTGGAACTCAAAAGTACCACAGCTTGGTGTCATCTGAACTTCTCTTGTTTTGTTAATGATGCACTTCTCTTTATAGCCCTGAAATGAAAACACAATGATGGAATAAAACAGCAAATAAGGCTGAATAAGTTACATCATACTTTTTAATAAATATTCAGTTTGGTCAGATTGTGTTCAAAATTTTTAAAGCACACGTTTCACTTATGGGAAAAAAATCCAGATGGGAGACGAGATCAGATTTATCAATTAATGAAACTTAAACATTCATTTAAACTTAAACATTCATAAGTGATCAGAATCTTTAGTAACTTAGCAACCAGGACAGGATAACTCTAGTCAGAATGATCACAAATCAGCTTTAATTTTCCTGTTGCAGAGATGCGTGTCTGTGATAGCCAAAGAAAGTGTTGAAAGCACAGTATGCTTCGTGACAGCAGGCTGGATAAATGTTTTTTGTGATGTGAGGAGGTACAAACATCAGGTGAATTTAAATTACCTGTGGTGGAAAGTGGATCCAGATCACCATTGTTATTACAGATGTTCTCTGGATCATTAGCTAAAAACAAGAAGATCGCACTTTTCAGTGTCAGTCAGTGTCGGATAAAGTCGATTCATTATTTCTGAATGTTAGTCATAGAAAAATATATACTGCACCATTTCCAGCATCCTCGAAGCCACTGACTGATTCATAGAGACAACCATCACCTACAGGTCAGTGAAAATCAGAGGTCAAAAAATCCAAATGAGACATGTCCATCTTTGTGATACTGAATAATGCTTTAGTAGATCAAGAGCAGACGGCTCAATAGTAAGGCAGTTGGTCAGGACACTATCAATGGTGCCACGGTAGAAGGAGCATATAACAGGTGCCAGTATCTGAGGAATAAATAGAGGCTACTGCAGCACTGTTTGTGAAGGATTTGTAAAGGTCATGGTTATGCAAGAGGCATTTGAAGATAGACAAATGGACTTTTACAATTTCTTGAAGATGTTTCTCCACTCATCTTCAGTTCAGTAGCTTCTTCATCATCAGAACCCTTCAGCACCAAACACAGACTGTACCCACAAGACAGGTAACTTTGTTAAGTTCCTCGGCTTCATGTCTGTTGTGCCTCCATGTGTTATCCTTGATTGCTTGTTGGCTTCTCCTGGTATGGTAGCCCACATTATTTTTGTTGAATAAAAAGTCTTATTTTTGGAACCCCAGCCTCATCACCTGTCTGTGTCCTGCACTTGGGTCCTCATGGCCCTCATGGTCACCATGGGGACAGGCCTGCTAGCTGGCACCCCCTGGAGCCCTAGTCTACTGGCCACATGGCAGCTGTTCCACTGCGTGCTTGTCATATCCACGTCCATGCGATCCTGCTGCTCTCCCATCCCCACCCTGTTTTTCCCTTACTCCTCCCAAGAGGCGGTTCCGGATGCAATCAGCTGCTGCAGGGCGCACACCTGCCCTTCATCGTCTCATCACCACGCAGTTTAAATTCACCGATTCTCCACCACTTGGAATTTACATCCACTTGACAGTTTCTCTTTAGAAACACAGAGTTGCCATTTTATTTGCTTTTGCACAATGTAAATCAATATTGCCTCTTTAATAAGGCTTAGCAACAAATTATTATTGGAATTTGTTTCATAACATAATAACGTTACTATGACAAACTAAACAAGTCTCATATTAGAGGTATTTTCAATAATATGCTATGGCTAGAAAACTGAGCATCCCATATCCCATCCCATATATGCGGTAAGCTTATGACATGGTGCAAAAACAAAACACTAGACAGAACCTGAATATTTGTATTCACACCATCTCTGAACTATTCTATTGTAAGGTGGCATTTAAAATGATATCTTTCCTCAGTCAAACAAAGCAAATGTGCAAAGTTGTCAGTGTGAACATCAGGTGGAACACCAACACGAACTTTGTTGGGTAGTGGTGGAGGAGATTTGGCAACCTCTTTGTCAACCCACCAGAATCAGGCTTGTGGAAACTTCTGCCTGGAACTTCTTTGTTTCAGTGGCTTTTGTACACCAAGTAGTTTACACTCTCGGCGGTAGATCAGCCATCCATTTACAAAGCCTAGCATGATGGTTTGCCAGACCAGGTAGAGGTACCACCTCTGTGACCTCATGTGGTACTTGTACCTTGCGACGTATGCATCACGGAGGTCTACTCCACCCATGAATAGGTGTGTGACAATGTGTTGGCCTGTTAATCTTCAAATATGACTTGTCTGATTTGCTCCGGCATCAAGTTTTGTCTTGGGGCTCAATTGCACAGTATGATGACATCAGATCTGTTGTCATACCACTTGACAAGCCAAGCAATTGCTAGGGAGAATTCCTACAAAGTAGATCTTTTGCTGAAGCAGCTTGTGCACTAGTTGTGCTGAAGAAAAAAAGTTGTCAGCAAATACTTTGTAGTTCTGGTTAGTTTAACCACAACAATAATAAAAACTAATAATGATAAAAATAACAAAAAAAAAAAGTCTATCTATTTGCCAAGAAAAGTGTTTCCACTAAAGAGAAGGTGCACTTCTGATATGCAAATGTGTCAATACATTTTACAATTAATTTATTTAACTTGACATTATTTTAATCTTTCAAATGATTGAGCTTAATTATTTGAGCTCATTGTAATTTTTCTTATTGTGACAGATGATGTCACATGGCATTTTCCGCAATACTTTTTAGGCCTGATGTGACATATGTCAAAGTAGAGGTGAACAAATGAATCAATTTAAAGACAGATCTTTGATTATCCCTCCTATTATCCTCAAATATTACTAACACATTTTACCCTCAAAAATGATTTACATAAACTTGCTGACCAAGTTTTTGTGTCAGACACTTTATTTGTTGACTACATAAATAACCCCTTGCTACCAGTGAGTTGTTATTTTTTGAATGATGAACACTGATTGGGGTCAAATTGACCCAAAGGATAATAGGAGGGTTATCAATGTTTTAACGTAGTTTAATATTTGTGACTGAAGTTAACTTTGGATTTGTGCAGAATGACTGAGTTTAAAAATGTTACACAACTGTGCCCAGTCAAACGTATTCTAAATAAATATGTGTGTGTGTAAAATAAGTAAAATAAAAATACAAACTGACCTCCAGACCAGACAAACTGAGGCGGACTGTAATCAGTGTAAAACACTGGCTCTCCTCTTCCAGCTCTACACACATATCCTGCTGTGTGTGTCTGTCCATCAATGATGTAGGAATCTTGTTCAGTTCCACTGATGCTACTAGGAAGCAGTTCATAGCTGTGGGTTGTGTAGTTCTGTGATAAGTCAGGAACAGCTTTATACCAGTAAAACCTCCATCCTGCAGATGGATGTTCAACCTCACAGCTCAGAGTTACTGAGGCTCCAGGACTCAGCCATGATGGAGACACAGAGAGGAAAGGTTTGGACTCATCTCCTGGAAGGAGAGTATTTTCAGGATGTGAACATGTTAGCATTTCTTTCTCCAACAGCCCTGTGTGCCCCTGTTTGAAAAGGACATGAATGATAAGAGATTCAACTATTTAGTGTTGTTTGCAGAAATATCAAATATTAATTGTGTCACATCTGAGATATTTCCATGAGATTATTGTTTCTGACAGACCTGCAGACTACACTGATTTACAGTCGTTCAGCTGTTGAACAGTTGCTGCTGAAGTGGATTTGACATTTTACACTGCATGAACAAACATTCAGAGATGATTCATAAATAAACAGACCTTGTGTTTCACCATAGGGGAGGAGTATATTCAGCACTGAAATGGAGATTGATGCTTGATTAGAAATATAAAATAAAGACACATTAATACAATAAAACAGCATTATCACTTGTAGCTATAATTTAGTAAGAAGCAGATATGAAAACAGTATTGAGCAATCCAAAACGCATGTACCTTATGTGACACTGCAGTACAGTGACTGTATTAAATGAAATTTAACCCTTTAAAGCCTGAACTTATCGCTGGTGATCCGTCAAAGTGGATGATTTTGAATTGCCCTAACTCACAGTGGTTTGCATTATAGACAATATTCAAAGTGTGGCTGAACACTGGGAAGTTGTGCTATTGCCTGGAAGACTTTTGTGGCATCTCAGGGGTATAACTAACGTTGTTTACAACAAATTCCTCCAATCAACTCTCTTTTCCTGAGGCTCCCAGATCTTGAGTCGCTCACCAACCTCAGGCTCAGTGCATCATCATTACCGTAATGGCAGCTTTTTTGTTGTTGTTTGTTTTGTTTATTTTTTTCCAGAAAGCGCAACTTCCCACTTTGAATTTTGTCCATCAGTGAGTGGTAACTCAAATACTGCAAGCTTTTTTTTTATGTGCACAGACGGATGTTCAGGTTTAAAAGTTGACAGATAAGAATGTGAATGGTGTTAAAGAAGATTAGGTAAATGTTTTAATTTCTTGTTTGCGTTGCCTAATCTAAAATTACAGAAAATTATTGATGTACTCACAGAACACCCCCAGCACACAGTTTAAAGTGTGTCTCATCCTCACATTCAACTCTGAAACGGTATCAAAGGAAGAGAAGTCACATTTCGTGTAAAAATGACAGCAATTAAAATCTTTGTGTATATGGCAAATTGCAGCCTAGAACGCTGCAGTATGTTAAACTACACAAAGTGAATGAGTTGCAGAATCCCTCTCACCTGTGAATTCACTGCTAGTTATTCCTCCGGCAGCTGCAAATGTTGTGCAAAAAAGGCCAGCGGACACTGATAAACATGCAGATTAGTTTAGCGGAAAAAAAAAGTGAAAATGTGGAGGATGTCACATGTCTGATCAGACTGTCACTCATTTTAACTTAGTACTTGAGACAGTAATGTATCTTTGAAGTTTTAGCTTATGATAGAATCTCTTCTTTCATATAACTTGAAGTGTAGTGTAGCTTACAGATTTTTTTTAGATCCACTTTATAGTGTGTAGCAGTGGAAACTGACAAAAATTAAATACAGCTTAATCATCGGCATAAAACTGATTCAGAACTATGTTGTCTGTTAGCAGTACCTTGTACACATGAGGAAAATATCTGTTGTTGGAGCATGACTTTGAATTGTGCTGCCAAACCAGACAAGAGGTTAGTCATAAAATACAACCTTGTCATCAGCATATATATATAAATCCAACCAAAATTTAATATTTTCACTCACTCCATCATTTATGCATTCCAAAATGCAAAATGGAAAATCACCTTTTAATCGCCTGTCCCATGTAGGGGCGTTACTTCACAGTTTTAAAGGCTTTCCACACTGATGGTGATATCAGAGAAAAATGGCTACTGAAGCAAATGTGGTCTCAGCGAATCAAGAGAGGAAGTGACAAACCTGATCAGTATCAGTGGGTACAACTCATACTGAAGGGCTACAGAGATTGGCACCACAACAACCCCAGACTGTTTGAGCTTGAAATGATGAGAATTTCATTATTTGGTTATTCAGAGACTTCTCTTGAAAGCTTCTTTGGTTCTGTTTCTTTATTCCCGACCATAGTTAAGTCATAGAATGTGCGTCACACTCGTAACTTTTGTATTTGCATCACAGATTGCAACATACTCATTTCTGTACTCCATCACTACAGTTGTTCCCCTCCTAATAATAATAATTAAAATGTAACGCACAAGGGTGAGAATCTCAGCATAGATGCCAGATTTAAAACTCAGGTTTAGCATGAAATACAGATACAGAAGTCATTTATTTTCTTTATTATTATTATTATTGCTTTATTATTTTTAACTGAAAGTTTCTCAGTGGATGTTTTCTTGTACATTTGCTTAATAGCGATTCAATTGAAAAAAAAGAAAAGACATTTAACTTCTTGGTACGACAGCTCATAAGAGGACTTGTAGCACAAGCATGGCAGGCTTTTATAGAATAGATATTTTTGTAATAGTCTGATATCGAAAGAGGGGTAGGGGTCCACAACAAAAATCACCTGGGGCACTGCAAAACCACAAACAATGAGGAGTGCAAAGAAACCTACTATGTGGGGAGTGAACTGGTGCCAGGGCCCACAGCTATCAGAGGAGAGCAAGACAAATTAACATATCACCAAATAAATAAATAAATAAATAAATAAATAATAGAGACCCTGGTGGTGAAAATAAACACTTAACAACCAACTAAACCATCACGTGCACGCAAACTAATATTCACAAAGCAAGAAACTAAATACTTTAATACTTTAATCCTAAGGTGTAAATCAAATAATAAGGTGTCACCACTGCACACATCATGCCAAATACTCATCTGAATGGAGAGGAGAAAGAGCCGAACAAATCAGCCGCACAATTGACCAGTAGAAGAAGAAGAAAACTGCATATTGCTACATCAGGATAGAATTTATTACGTATACACCAACGGGTTTACCAGAAAACACAACTGTGTCATCAGCATTAAAAAAACGACCAACATTTAATATTTTATCTCACTCCATTCATTATGCATTCCAAAATGCAAAATGGCATCCAATCCCTTAGCAGTCCTTGTGTTTGTGCTAAAATCAACAAATTTACTGTGCAGCTGTATAAAAGCTACCAACACTGCTAAAATGTGCATGTAACCTTTTGTTAATGCCTATCCCTCTCAGGTTTTGCTAATGATGCACTTTTCTTTAGGAACGTACAAATCTGGAATCCAGTTTGGCGTTACAGTAATCAGAGCTCTCCTCTGCGTCATCATTTACCCCTGTCAAGAGGGACATAAAAGTTTATTAGAACCCATGTTCTCAGGAAATTGTTTCCACTTTTGAGGTTGTAAATACAGACACACTGAACTAAAAATTTAATAGATGGGCCGGTTGATGAGAGTGGCTGATGGCACGTATGGTACATAGACATAGACATCACTGACATGAGTAGCTTTAAATAATGAAAGCAAGCCACATGAAGAGATAGTTCAAGATAACACCAAATTTAAATTGTTCCAAAATGGTGATTGTTCATTGACAAATTGTGTTTGTGGTTTAACTGACATAACGATCAAAAGTAACATTTAGTGCATCTATTAAGACGGGTGGTCAAACTCATTTTAGTTCAGGGGCCACATACAGCCCAGTTTGATATGAAGGGAGCTGGACTAGTAACATAACTGCTTAATGACCTATAAATAACAATCGCTCTACCCTTTGTTTTAGAGCAAAGAAGAACATTAAAACAGTACTTACATGTAACGAACTATATTTTTTTAAAGCAAAAAGTTAAATTTCGGTGCATGCTACAGTTTAGTTCTGGGTCCAAGTGTTGTGTTATGTTACCCGCTCTTACTTAAACAATCTGACCCCAGCGGACCAATTATAAATAGCAGTTACTTTTATTGAAAATTTGCAATTAATGCCTTCAGTTAAATTTTTGCACTTTTGCACTTGCACTCAACTTTACCTGTGGTTGATGGATTTACGCTGCAGTAGTCAGAGCCTTCCTCTGTGTCGTGCCTGTAAAGATGACCATTCAACTGTTAAAGGGGAAAATTTTATATCACATTAGTCTATGTTGGCTGCGAAAGATAATCAAACACAGATTACACCTTTTTTACCTTTTCTGCGTAAAGACCAGTAAAAATACAAAACTGTATACAGAAATGTATTACATTCACAAAAGAAAGAAAACAATGGCATTACATTTTTTAAATAGACTTTTAATTTTTATTTAGTTTGGGACAGTGAGACATTATGATAGGGTGTTATGTCCATTCTACTTTTAAATAACATAGAAAAAGTCTGTTGAGTTTGACTACAATTTAAGGCTTGTTGTTAGCTAGTAACCAAAGATCTTGGGTAAAAAGTCTAATACACAAATAATACGATTCCAGAGGCTAGCTGGAGGACTGGCAACTGGAAGAACTGGCAGAGAATGGTAGAGTGGAGAGTCTTGTATAAGCTGCTTGTTTCCCATTCATAGGCCCATTCAATGTCTCTTTTCTCCTTAGTCTCACATTTGAGAGTAATTGTCTCTCCTGTGTATGTGTCAGGCCATTTGGGTTGTTGGAACTGTTTGCACAAGTAACACAAATGAATAGTAAGACAAGTAATGCTGTAAATCTTTAAATTCTGTCTGTCTGCTTCACCGCCTCTGACAATCTGACTTTCAGAAAGCTCTGAGGTACACCTGAACCAGTCATAAGTCCAATTAGCTGAGCCCTCAACAGAGCAGGTCAGTGTCACACTGCCCCCTAGAGATATGACTGTCTTGCACGCTCACAGTGTTGCTCTGGGTTTGTTTTCTGTTCGGAAAGGAATAATAAAAGATGAAAATTATTCAGATTTCCTTTGTAAAGTAAAAAAAACAAAAAAAAAAAACAAATGGTAAGAGAAATCTAAATCCAACCTTAAAATCCAATGTAAGTTGGAAAAATTTATGCTGTATTTATTCCCTGTGAGGAATTATTTTTTTCTGGATCTGAACCATTCAATCATCGGGGCGGTGGTTGGATGCTTGCTCAGGGTGCCATGGAGGTGGATGTACCTGGGACATCTCTACTACTACCTCCATCTTACTTATTTGGTGTGACCAACCATTGCCTTCAAGACAGCATCAGTTCTTCTAAACTCGGCTGGTAGGTTGTTCCAAGCATCTTGGAGAACTAACCAAATCTTCTGTGGATGTAGGCTTCCTTAATTACTTCTGTCTCTTCATGTAATCCCAGACACGACTAGATGATGTTGAGATGAGGGCTCTGTGGGACACATGCCATCACTTCCAGGAATTCTTGTTCTTCTTTAATCCGAGGATAGTTCTTAATGACCCTGCTGTATGTCTGGGGATTCTGCAGAGTCATTTTGGGGTCAGTTATATGCCTCTCTAATGGTACTGCATGATGGATAAGTATCTGCCCTCAGCATTGAGGACACCATTAATCCTGACCACATCGCCAACTGCGTTTGTGGGAATGCAAACCCAAACTTGCAAGGAACCTCCACCATGCTTCACTGTTGCCTGCAGACACTCATTATTGTAGTGCTCTCCAGCCCTTCCGTGAACAAACTGCCTTCTGCTCCAGCCAAATATTTCAGATTTTGAGTCATCAGTTCAGAGCCCCTGCTGCCACTTTTCTGCACCCAATTCCTAGGTTTTTGTGCATAGCTGACTGACTTGGCCCTTTCCACGTCAGAGGGCTTTTTTGCTTTTTTGTTTGTTTGTTTTTGTTTTGGCTGCAACTCTTCCATGGAGACCACTTCTGGTCAGAGTTCTCTGGACAGTAGATGGTTGTACCTGGGTCCCACTGGTTTTCTGTCAGTTCTGAGCTGACAGCTCTGCTGGAAATCTTCAAATTTCGAAGAGAAATACGCTTGATATGTTTTTCATCTGCTGCACCTTGGTTGACCACTGCGCCTACAATCTCAGAAAATCCCTGACTTTGTGCAAGTTTACCTATAAGGATTGATGCTGGTTTGAAGGCAAAAAATATTTATCTTGTGTTCATGCACTTTGCATTTTGAAAACTGATGAAAATAAGCAATCATTATTTATATATTTGATGATGGTGATGGTGAGGGACTTGTATTGAAAAGCAAATCACACCTAGCATTTTCATCTGCATGCAAAAATGGCATTTCCTCATTTCTTAGCGGAAGCTTGCTGTGCTAGCTACTGTACGGCAACAAGTTTAGTATATAACTTAATGACAGTAAAAATATCAAATATATAATAATAATAGTCTGATATATCCAAACTATTCAAATTGTAAATCATTCATTCGCTATATAGGACTAAGTAGTTGTTTGCACATCGTATGCAGCAAGTGAGTGGCTATGGCTAAGGAGTATACATAGCTGGGGAGCATACTAAAGGCCTGGCTGGCTGAGTAGTTTTAGTTTTTAGCCTACCTCTGTCATATAGTAAATATAATAGCTTTATTTGTAGCCTGGTCCAGAAGAATTGATTCACTGTAATATTAATGTTGTGGCTGTGAATGGTGCATCTATAATAGGCTGCAGTCTTTCATTTTTATTCAAAATCATTAGTGCAGATTTGGAATTATTCATTTCATACCCTGATATGTTTCCAAATGTTTCTGTTAAATTTGTTAATTGGTGAACACTATCTTTTAAGTTTGTTAAAAAAAAAGAATTATGTCATCTGGGTATAAGGCTATGTGATGCTCATATCCTCCAATAGTTATACCCCCAACATAAATAGCAAAGGCGATAGCGGGCACTTTTGTCTTGTTGCACCAATTCCAAACCGCAGCAGCAGTTAAAAAGGAAACCCCATTCGATCCTATCAAAGGCTTGACACGTGTCTAAGGATAGCACCGCTGTATCTCTAGGGTTTTCATAAAATATGTTCAGAACGAGTCGAATATTATGAAATCCATGTCTATTCCATGCCTTGCAAAGTATTTTAACTAATAGGCCTGAAACAGGAGCATTCATTTGGTGGTTTGTTTGGTTTCAGGATTAAAGTTATTATCGCAAGTCTCAAAGTATTAGTACAGGAGTATTCCGTTTATATTGTTTATATCAGAATCAGAATCAGCTTCATGGGCCAGGTATGTGAACGCATACAAGGAATTTGACTCCAGTCACTTTGCTCAATGGTACAAGTGAACACTTGAATAATCATAAAAATAAAAATGTACGCAAAAAATAGAAATACTGTATAACATAAATAGACTGTCAGAATAAAAAATAGTATGTATTTGTATACATAGCTATGCATCTGTGTATAGTATAGTGAATATGAACATGAATTGAAAAAGAGTATGATCTAAATGAGTATAGGATTCCTTATACGTCCAATAATGGGACCAGAAGTTTCTCCCCAAATCTCTTGTAAAATTCAATTGGGTTGCCGTCCGGCCCTGGTGCATCCTTTGAATGGCTTCTGCTAATTCCTTCATTGTTAAACTGCAATCCAACTCCTTTTGCTCATTTTCTACAAAGTCTGAAACCTCAATTGATCTAGTAAAGAGTTTTGACTGTGTAAATCATCTAAACGCTCTGATGTATACAAGGCCTCGTAGAAATCCCTAAAAATGTTATTGATCTCCACTGGTGCTGAAGTCATATCGCCTTCAGGCGTCTTGATGTTGTTGATTGCTCTGTCTAACTGCTTGTTCTTCAGCAGTTTACTACATTTATATCCTTAATCATAGTAAGATTTCTTAAGCCACATTACATTTTTTTGAAATTTTTTCTATGGATATTTTTTTTTATATTTGTAATTGTTTTACAATTCCTGTTCCTCTTTGTTGCACTAATGCAATAACCTGCTGATGCTACTTTTCATTTTAGTCACTGGCAATTATTATTAGCCTAATCATGTAGATACTCTGCAGGAAGAAAACAAGATTTCATTTTTTTTTTATTATTCAGTAGCAAAAAGAAACACGCACATGGAAAGATTATCATGCTAATTTGACACACACACAACTTATTCTTACTGGAGTTTCTATTAGGTTACATAAGCCATGCCAGGCACTCATAAGGACCACACAACAAAACGCCTGAAATCAAACCACAGAGACAAGATGGTAATAAACGCTCAGTATATAAAACCACAAATTACTATTATTTGATTAATAATATATCTACTAAGGGAAAGCCATTGCTACAAAAACATAACAGACATATTTATCTTCGTATCTTATGGGTGTATCTTACATACACAAGACCATTAGAGGTTAAAATATGCTCTATCAGATGCATCTGCAAATAGTAAATGTCTGAGAAAACTGAAGTGCAGAAAAATCTTCTGTCTCCTGCATAAATGGTTAACTTTTCTTGCCACACACAATACATTCAAGACTCCTCTACACATTCCAGTACACACATTATATAAAAAACACACAGCTGTACATCTGCTCATTATACATGACTAGAAGATGGTTGTAGTCAAAGATTGTGAATTGTGGAGTTAAACCAGATTACAGATTTACCATAAAACACAACCGTATATTCAGCACAACACATTCAACACTGAAAAAACAAAAGACAAAACAAAAAAAACAACAACATTATGTTGTATCATTTTCAAGCTGTAAGCAGGTTAGTAGAGCTTTACATATATATCTCTTCTTTTGTTGATGATGCACTTTTCTTTATGGATCTGGAATAAATACACAATAATTGAGGCCAAAAAAGAATAACAGTGATAAAATGCACTGTTATGTGCTGAATACATAAGGATTAATTTACATATAGATTACAATTTTTTGAACTGCTGATGTTGTGCGTCTTGTGGGGTCCAGTGTGGGGTGTTTTTATTAGAAGACATGACATGATTGTGAAGGGCAGCATGGATTTCTGGTGTGAGGAGATAACTCGATTGTGTTGTTTGGCAGATGGGAGGAGTTGGGAAAGTATGAAGATAGTGGGGGGTTTTTTTTATATAAATACAAATAGTATTATAGGTGTTTGGGGGGGCGCGTTGGGGGTTAGGGATTAAATGATAAAAGGAATAGCAAGTGAGTTATGTTGGATTGTTTAGTGGGTTGGGGATTATCAGGTATTTGTAGTAGGTTGGGTATTATTGAATTTTGTGCAGCTATTGTTGGGTAGTTTGGGGATTACTGAGTGAATTGGTAAGCTATTGTATAGGTTGGGGGAAGGGGAATTATATTTTAGTGGGGGTGGGTGGGAGGGGAGGGGATGTTTTGGGGGGGGGTTGGGGGGATATGGTGGGTTATGGGGGGAATTAGGTATGTGGTTTGGTTGGGAGGGTAAGAGGATGAGTTGAGATGGTGGAAGAGAGAAGAGTTAGGGGTGGTTGTTTTATGGTATAGTTGTTTGTATGTTATTTTTATATGGATTTGATTATTGTGGTAGTGTGTTTGTTTATGGTGTGTATTAGTTTATGTTATGTGAAAGTTTATATGAAGGGAGAATATTAATTGGATTAGTAGAATTTATAGTTGATTTAGTAAATGTAAACAAGTGTAATGATGAAGGATATGGAAGTTGATATGTTATTGTTTGGTGTTAATTTTAATAAGATATATGAATAATGGTGTGTAATCTATTTATTTTAATAAGGTGTGTTTTAATAGGTAGTGAATGTATAAAAGTGGTATTTAAAGTTATTTGGATATGTTGAAAGAAGTCATTTCAAAATGAGTGAACATTTGCAGAAGAAACACAGTTTACCAGTTTGAACATTAAATATATTGTCTTTGTAGTGTATTCAGTTGAATATTGATATTTCTGTTTTGCAGAGTGTCTCAACTTCATCGGAATTGAGGTTCATATCATTTAAACTGTAGTACATCCGTGATCACAATCTTTGGTATCTTAGCAACCAGAAAAGAAACAAGCCAGGACAGCTCTTATCAGAGTGATCACAAGTCAGCTTTAAGGTTCCTGTTGCAAAGATGTGTTTCTGTGATCGTCAAATTTAGAATGTGTTGAAACCGTGATAGCAGGCTGGATAAATGTTGTTTACGTGTGTGATGTGAAGAGGTGAGTTTAAATTACCCGTAATGGACAGTGGATCCACAACATCATCGTAGTTGCAGCTGCTCTCGGGATCATAAGCTAAAAACAAGAAGGTTTCCAGTGTCAGTCAGTTTAGAAAATTTGATTGATTATGTCTGACTGCCAGGTGTTGAAAAACAAAACTACCGTACCATTTCTTCTGTCTTCAGCACCACAGGCCGATTCATACAGACAATCATCACCTAAAGGTCAGTGAGAATCAGAATCAGATGAGGCGCGTTCATCTGTGTGATATAAATTAAAACGATGAAGATGAAGATCCAAGGACTGAATCTGGATAGTCTTTAAGTCCTGGGCCTGGCTCAGTCCAACATTGTTAAACATACAGCAGAGGAAGCCCTCATCTTGAAGTAATACCCTTAAAAACAATAGTTACAAGTGCATTTTAAGCATTCACTGGAAAACTGACCTTCACCAAGAGAGCAGTACACACCCTCCTGAGTGTCCTCCTTGTTGAGCTGCTGGTCCTGGTTGGTGTCCTGAGACCGGGTGCGCCTAAAGCGTGCAGTCGTGAATTTAACAGGAAGCACTGAAAGTTCTGCTTAAACGTGTGTGTAAAAGTGTTGCGCCAACCTGTTTCCGCATAGATCTATGAAGACAAAGACATTTTGAACGTAACATATTTATCCTCTCCTCGTTGTTTGTGACATGCAGGAATTTTTAGATTGTTTGTCTGACATTCTCACCTTTGGACTTTATGAAGTACAACAGCGGGAGCAGGAGAACTACCAGCAAGATTCCAGTAAAGACCCCAGTGAACAGTGGGATGATAAGTGAGTCATCAAGTGCTGGAGAAAGAAACTGTATTATTCACATGCAAGTGAATCATATTAATTACTTAGGTGTTGTCTTTATTTTTTAAAAATTGTAATCAACGCATAAAGGTTGCACTGCTTTTCTCTGTGTATCTCTGGTACTCTCATGTTCGCGTGATGCAGTATGCACTCGGGATATTGGTAAAACTTGCAGTTGTCTACATCTGGTTGACCTATTATGTGATACAATAAACAACTGTCAAATAATATCCCACGCTTTGAAAGCCCCTGGTTTACATGATTCGGAAAATGTACAGTTAATGTACTTTGACAAAATGTATCTTGCAGATTGTGTAAGCATCCAGATTACATTTATCTTTTAGGCACTATGGTTGAGTTTAAAACCATTAGCATAAAAGTATATGTGCTCAGTCAGTTTAGTTCATAATCAAAAGTAACAAAAATATGGGCAAACTGACCTCCAGACCAGACAAACTTAGGTTCACTGTAATGAGTGTGATACACTGGTTCTCCTCTTCCAGCTCTGCACCTATATTGTGACGTTTGTGTTTCTCCATGAATGATGTAGAAATCCTCTGCAGTTCCGTTGGTGCTACCAGGAAGCAGCTCATACCTGTAGGTTGAGTAGTTGTCTGACAGATCAGGAACAGCTTTATACCAGTAAAACCTCCATCCTGCAGATGGATGTTCAACCTCACAGCTCAGAGTTACTGAGGCTCCAGGACTCAGCCATGGTGGAAACACGGACAGGAAAGGTTTGGGTTTAACTGTTGGAAAGAGACCATTTTCAGAATAAAATCACGTTAGTCTGCACAGTACAATGTTAATCTAGACTCCATCTAAATAGACCTATGGTAATAAAAATGTCAGTAATTTGGCAGTGTCAACGTGATGGAAGCTCTTCAGTATATCCATTTTTTAGTTCTGTAATGAATGTAATGACACCTTTGGTCACTACCGCTGTTTGACTTTGAAAAGATGTGAGCGTGTTTTATCTTGTGTTCCCGATGTTCAGATTTTGATTGTTTAAGTAGTGAACATTGTTGTTTACATTTCACACTCTAATTCTGGAAGTTGTATTTCATTTAAGATATTCAGTCCCATAACGTATCTAAAATAGTTTTACTACTCTTGACGGTGAAGCTGTGACACTTTACTTCTCATGTCCACACAGTGTGATATGCGATCACCAGGTTGGTAAAACACTTGTAGGTAAGTATGAACTGATATACCTAGTATAGTGATGTTGACACCGTTGCTGAGCTTTCCTGATTCAGTCACACACCAGTACACTGCATCCCTGTACTGTAATCGCTTGATAGTGCATGTAGATCCGGTCATATTTCCCCAGGTATAACAGCTTGACCGATAGCCTCTTCCAGTGAGCCTTATCACCATCACTCTTGACTCTGCAGCGTTTCCCTCACAGCTCAGTGTGACTGACTCATGTAAGAAATACTGCTCTCTGATAGGACTTACTTTGAGAGACACTGCAGAGTTGACATCTGAAAAAAAAAATAAAATCTAACATTAAGGACACCATAGGGGAAATGAACTTTTAACATATACAATGATTTGTATTTCTTCTCAGTATATCTACTGCACATTTTTTGCTTTTACTGTAGAATGGGATTTCATTCAGTTCACAAGTTAATTTCATTAATTTTAGAATCTATATAATCTTAAATAAATAAATAAAAATACTAACCGCGAGACCAGACAAATACTGGGTTACTTTTACCAGTGTAATACTCTGGCTCTCCTCTACCGGCATAACACATGTATCGTGATGTGTGCATCAGTCCATGAAGGATGTAGGAATCTTCAGCAGTTCCATTGATGCTACCAGGGAGCACGTTGTACTCAAAGGAGTGTGGTGATAGTCTTGGAATAACCTCATACCAGTAAAACCTCCATCCTGCAGATGGATGTTCAACCTTACAGCTCAGAGTTACTGAGGCTCCAGGACTCAGCCATGATGGAGACACAGAGAGGACAGGTTGGGGTTGACCTAATGAGGTAATTTATATGTCGTTATTACTGCGACAATCTAAAACAATGATAAATACTATCCAGAATATTCTCCAGAACAACCTCTAAGATAGGGCCGGGCGATACGACCAAAACCTACTATGTAAGTCAGTCCTGAAATACAAAAAAATACTATTGCAATGCACACTCATCTGAAAAGGCATCCACTAACACTAGCAGAGGAAGATCAGCTGTCAATCAACAGTCATTCAAAACACACTGCCATTTTTTCTCAAAAAGGTTGTGGACATTTCTCAAAAACATCCATGATCATCCAGTATGTGCTTCATGACTTCCAGATGAAGGGATGAGGGTCAAATTAGAGAGTGTGCATGCATTAAATGCATATCAGTGGATGTGCATTAATGCAGTAACTTCAACAGTCCAATAATTAATCTACATCTAATTTAATTAATCTTTTTTTGTGTGTCTGTAAATTATGGAAACACACATCATGCGACTTACCTTCATATACTGTCAGTCCATAGTCATCACTCCACTCTGTTTCAGGTTGCTGTCCAGTTTTGTTTCTGCCCTTACACTTGTACCATCCACTGTACAATTCAGTGGAAGCTTGAATCCTGAATTTACTTTCATTTGGAGGCATTATTAAACTCGTTGTTCTCCATTCATACTCCCACTCTGAGTCTCCTCCATTGTCAATCTCACATCTGAGGACGATCCACTCTCCTCTGTATATCTTTGGCCAGTTGGGTTGCTGCCTCACAGTAGGCCTGTATTCCACTGTTATAGGGGTATATATGTATATATATATATATATATATACATGTATTTCTATATATCAAAAGTTCGGTATGTTTCTGTTGTTCACAGAACTAACAAGTTTCAATTGAAATGTGGACATCACATTATTGTACATGGATGGATTACACAGCTGTGTTCAATATAATCGTATCTGTCATTTTAACAAGTTTATAGAGCAGATGTGTAAATTCAGCATTATTGAATGAACAGACCTTCAGTGAATCCATAGAGGAGTCTCTTCAGCACTACAATAGAGATTGATGCTTCATTAGATGTTAAATGATAGATATGACATACTGTATATGATGACAAAAAAAATATCATCTTTACAATGTGAAGGCTGCTCTAAATTGAATCTGAGTAAAAGCTCAACTACAAAAATCATGAAAAATTTAATTTTGTTACATATTCTGTTATGCTTGTTAGCGGCCCATGCAGCTACATAGAAATAAGGATGTACTCACAGAATAACCCCAGCACGCTGTACAAAGTGTGTCTCATCCTGATTCAGCTCTAAAACACTGAAACTGCATCAAGTGAAAACAACTGTTGGTTATTAAAGTAACATCTCACAGAGAGTTGAATCCAACAACTATAAAATTCTGGGTTTCAGTTTTTTGGAAGCTTTTAGTCTTCCATGCTGCAATATGCCAAACTAAAATGTGACTAATGGGTTTAAAGCTTAAAGTTAAAAGAAAACATGTCACATTTGAATTCACAGTTTGATGTCCCTTTAGCAGACATTACTGTGCAGATGTCATGCATTCATGGTCCAGCAAAAACTCATAAATGTGCGGATTATTGCACTGAGAAAAAGATGAAAAAAGATTAAGTAATTTTCTGTTTGTGTGTAGTGGAATTTATCATAATGAAATGACCTACAATTTACTTGAACTAACTGAAACTGAGGCTAATCCACTTTTCCAAATCCATGCTAGTTCATATAGAGCATTGTTTACTCCAGTTGTCCTTAATTTGATCTGATAATCCACATTTTCCCACCATTTTCTCACTGTGTTTATTGATAATTTCACTGTGTTTTCCTCACTGAGAAAAAGCTGAAAAAAGATTAAGTAATTTAGGTAATTTTAGTAAGTAAGTAAGTAAGTAAGTAATTTTCTGTTTGTGTGTAGTGGAAGATAGTTATATACTATGAAATAACCAATGGGTTAAAAGTTTAAACGCACAATCCTCTCACCTGTGAGTGCACAGCTTGACATTCCTCCAGCAGAGACTATCACACAGAAGTGTTGCACCCACTGATAAATGTCCAGGTTATGATGAAGAGAAGAACGAGGAAGGTGAAAAGTGGAGAGGAGGTCACATGGTCCATCAGGCTGTAGAAATCATTCTAATTTCCTTCCTGAGGCAGATGTTTATCAGCTACTGCTGTGCCTTAAAAGAGTCAACAGTTGCACATCCTGCAATATTTCTTTGCTATGTCAGAGTCTGACAATTGGATATATAACATATTTCCAGATGGTTGACATGCATACATGTGTCAGGACTAATCAGTGGCACTCACAGGGCGCCTGGTAATAAATAATATGCATGTAAGAATTCACTGTCAAAATACAACTGTGTCATCAACATATATGATACATATGAATTTAAAGCATTTCTTTGTCCAAAAACTAAGGAGAAAGGTCATTAAACCAGTGACATGTTCATTCAGGGCATCTGAGGTGGAGGTGGGTGAGGTGAAGGGCTGTATGATAAATCGTTAAAAAACCGCGATCTCGATTCACATATACACGTGATCTCATTTCGAAACTTAACGATTCTTAAGCATTTAATTTCACGAGCGGCATCGCAAACAATTGCTCCCATATCTTCCCTGATTTTTTTAAGCGCCCCTAAAGGCAGCACTGCCGCTGACTCCTCCCTCGACCTATGGTAAGGCGTCTTTACAACACGTGATTCCATCAATGGAGGAAGCCCGCCTGCAGTTGAGAGTCGAATTTTGAGCATAGCTCGATTAAGCTGTGCATGTAAACGCAGAGAGAAGCAGAGAGAAGTCAGCGGTAAAGAGAGTTAAATGGATGGCGAAGAAACCCTAGGTGGTAGTGCGAGAGTCACAGTCCCACAGAATTAAAGTTCATCAGTGCAATAAACATTTTTTAAAAAAAATTGTGCCAAAGAATCTTGATCTCAATTCTAAACAAAAAAAATCACGATTCACACGAAAGTAGACTGCCAGTATCTACTTTACAATCCTGTACGGGAAGCAGGTGTTGCCATGCAGAGTTGTGTCTTTTTTCAGCTTTTTTTTTTTTTTTTTTTCAGTAAAGATTCAGTATAATTAAATAAAGCACCCAAACCGTACGAATTCTGTTTCTCATTGTGAGACTCATGGTTTCCATTCAGACATAAAATAGAAGAAGCTACAAAGTACAATACAATATGACATGGGATTTGCTTCTCACGGCTATCGACTAAAATCACATTTTAATATGAATGATATATGAAAATTTTGGTTCTGAATTTGTTCCACGCTTCGGTCCTAGGCTGTCCTACGTTCGTCACGTGAGTAAGCGTATTGCGTCACTTCCCGATTCTGCACCACTGCTGTGTGTGCTCACACTGTTTTAGCTCCGTTAAACATTTTCTGTATAAGTGGTGAAACTCGTGTTTTGAGTTTACCCAACCCCACCTGTCCCTCGTAGCACCTTGTTAATCTCACGTTTCTTCTCAATTTAATCACCATGGTGTATATAGACAGTTTAACTATGGGCTACTTTCTCTCCTCCTGCTCGTCCGTGCCACATGTTTAGCTACTCACTCTGCCTCCTTAGAGTTGATAATGGTACCTGTAATAAATGTAGTTTATTTGTAAGCTTTGGAGGGAGGCTCTCTGAATTGGAAGCACGGCTCCGCACCATGCAAAACCCAATAGCTAGCCAGCGTCCTGTAGCCGGTGCGGGCCGACCAAGTGCAGCTCCCGTTAGCATAGCTCCTGCTAGCTGTCCCCCTGCAGCTCCCGAGCGGCTGGGTGACGTACGAAGGAAGCAGTCTTACCTGGCTCACGGAGCACCACCAACCGCTTCACGTTTCAAACAGATTTTCCCCACTCGGCGAAACACCCGCTGAAGCACCCTGGTAATTGGCGACTCGATTTGCGGAACGTGAATTAGAAGAAACCAGCGACCATCGTTAGATTCATTCCCAAGGGCCAGAGCGGCGACACCAAATCT
Source organism: Mugil cephalus (assembly GCF_022458985.1). NCBI lineage: Eukaryota > Metazoa > Chordata > Actinopteri > Mugiliformes > Mugilidae > Mugil > Mugil cephalus. The sequence continues at coordinate 48,584,203 of NC_061770.1, forward strand.
TACTGAAACTGCTGGCTAAGGCTAAGTATGGTACGATTGTTATTCACGTCAGCTAGTGAATGACCACCGGTTACGTCAATTCGAGGTCACTAAACTTAATGTTGAATCGTTGTGTAATTTGCTATAACTATGTCGGACTCCGTAGTTTTCTTCTGGTCCCCTGCCCAATCTGAACCATGACGATATGTATAGTCGCATGTCCGTCATTCACCGCTGGTTATCTAGGTGGTGTCCAGCCAACGACGTGGCCTACTGTTGAATAAGTGGAAACTCTTTCTGGGGAAAGCCTTGGCTGAATTAGAACGAGATGGATGTTTCATCCCACCTTGGGGGGTGCTTCTCTTCTCTCTAGGTATTTGGCCGATTTTATTAACACCCGCAAAACCATGACAACCCAAGTTCAGCCCAGGAGCAGAGTTGCAGTCTTGCACACCTCTCTGCAGCTTCTCTAGTGCTGTCTCACACCCATACTCCACAAACACATAGATGTGCTGTCTGCTCCCAGAATTTTTAAATGGAAAAAATAACAATAGAGGAGTAAATCATAGGAACCGTTATCAAAATCAACACCAATTTCACTAGTACAACAGAGCAAGTACGAAAATTAAATGTGGTCTTTTGATGTCATTCTCTCTCAATCTAAATCTCATTTAGTGACCGATTTGATAATGAAAATCATCAGATGATTCTATTTTAGTTTGACTGAAACCGTTGCTGCAGGATGATGAGTATTCTGTTTAAATGAGTCCACGCCACCCAGTCAAAGTAACTATCACTCTCGAGGTCAGGCCGAGGAGAGGAGTGGCAGCAATCTTCCACTCTGATTTATGTATTAAACCTAGACCTAAGCAAAGTTTTTAATTCGTTTTGAAAGCCTCACTCTTAGTCCTTGCAACCAGACAGGAAAACCCAAAAACAATTCTCCTTCATAGTGGTGTCTCACCCACCTGCTTCCTTACTCTGAATTTTTAGCCAAATTCCTCTGAGTTTCTATTTGATTTAGTGCTTAAGAACAGATAAAGTCATTATAGTAGGTGACTTTAACCATCCATGTTGATGTTGGCAGTGACAGTCTTAGCACTTCCTTTAGTCATTATTAAACTCAATTGGCTTTTCCTCAGAATGTAAATGTTTTCAACTCACTGATTTGAACACACCTTTAGATCTTGTACCTAACTTAATGGCATAGACACTGAAGGTTTAACCGTATATTCCTCACAACCCTCTATGTCTGACATTTTCTTGTAAGCATTGAATTTACTATAAGTAATACAACAGAAATTGGGAAAAGACATTTCCGTTTATGGTAGACCTTTATCAGATGATGCTGTGACAAGATATAAGGAATTAATTTCTCTTCAGTTCATCATAGCACAGAATCAGCTCTGGTTAAAGTTACCAATGATCTTCCTCATGGCATCAGATAATGGACTTGTCCTCTATACTTGTCCTGCTAGATCTCAGTGCTGCATTTGACACTATTGATCACAATATACTACTACTAGGGACTTGAAAATGTGATCAAAATTACAGAACTGCACTAGACTGGTTTGAATCATATTTGTCCGACAGGATTTCCAGTTGTCCATGTAAACAACAACTCTTCAATATATACCAAAGTAAGCTATGGAGTTCCTCAGGGTACCTGTGCTAAGGACAATATTATTCACATAATACATGCTTCCCATAGGCAATATTATTAGAAGCATCGGCATAAACTTCCATTCACCGCGATGATACCCAGCTATATTTATCCATGAAACCAGATGAAACTAATCCGCTGGTTAAAACTCCAAGCATGCATTAAAGACATAAAGAGCATGGATTACCTTGTAATTTTACTCTACTTTTTAACTCAAGACAAAAACTGAAGTTATCGTATTTGCTCTCAAACATGTTCAGAGATTCATTAACAATCACCTGCTTTTGTTGGATGGCATTACCTTGGCCTCCAGTACTACTGTGAAAAAACCTTGGTGTTATATTTGAGCAGGATAAGTCCTTTAATTCTCACATTAAAGCAAGGTGACCAGACAGCTTTCTTTCAACCTTCGTAATATCATCAAAATTAGGAGCATCCATTCCTCAGAGTGATGCGGAAAAAACCTAGTTCATGCATTTGTGTCTTCCAGGCCTGGATAATTGTAACTCGTTACTGACCTGGCTCCAAGTAGCTCTTTAAAAAGCCTCCAATTGATAAAAACGCTGCAGCAAGAGCACTGACAGGAATTAGCAAGAGAGATCATATTACTCCAGTATTGGCTTCTCTTCATTGGTCTCCCCTTTATAATCTAGAATTGAATTTAAAATCCTCCTCCTTACATACAAGGCCTGAAAGGCCAAGCTCCATCATATCTGAAAGACCTGCATAGTACCATATTGTCCCAACAATCACTAGATAATCTAAAGTGCAGGTCTACTTGTGGTTTCCTAGATTTTCAAAAAGTAGAATGGGAGGTAGAGCCTTCAGCTATCAGCTCCTTCTCCTATGGAACCAGCTCCCAGTTTGGGTCGTGGAGGCAGACACAGTCTCTACGTTAAAGGTCAAGCTTAAGACTTTCCTTTTTGAAAAAAGGCTAATAGCTAGGGCTGGACTTAACCATCCCCTTAATTATGCTGCAATACGCCTAGCTGCAGGGGGACGGATGCACTGAGGGAAGAAAAGAGGAGATGACATGACTCCCTCTCCTCTTTCTTCTCTGCTCCTGTCCTCTAATCTCTTATCAATTATTTTCTACCTTATAATTTACTAACCAGTGTCTACACTCTCTCCCCTCCCCTCCCGAGAACGTCCCCTCCCCTCCCCTCCGCTCCCATACCATCTTCTTGTGAGGGTCTCTGGTCTGGAGTGCTGAATATCTGACCTGCGGAGTTTTTAAGCTACATCCTGCTGGCCGTGGCCTCCATCAACCAGCCCATCCCTTCATGTCTGGAGTGCTGTCTATCAGACCTGTGTTAGCTCCCATAAACAGCATCTGCCTCCAGTCATCATGGCCTCCTCCAGTTTGTCCACTCCTACTCCCTGACCTAGATGAACAATTCACAACCTGCCCATAATTCCTGTTATACTCACAAACTGTCACAGATCATCAGCTATGTGATATATTACTCGATCCTACATGTTTCCTTCCGCTAGATTATGTATCTATGCAAACAGAAGTATATTTATCTTGTTTCTACTGCTCTTCTTTTCTCTCTATCTTCTCTATTTCAACCCAGCTGGCCTTCGGCAGATGGTCCCTCCATATGAGCGGGTTCGGCTCAGGTTTTTTCCTGTTAAAGGGAGTTTTCCTTGCCACCGTTGCCCTCAGGCTTGCTCTGGAGGTTGCAGGCTGGTTTTTGTGAAGCGTCTTGAGACGATTTGTATTGTTATTGGCGCTATATAAATAAAATTGAATTGAATTGAAATACTTGAGAAAACATACTCTAACTTGTCTCCATATATACACACATTACGTTTTTTCAGATATTTAAATTTTTATTTTTGTACACAAATGCTATAGATGTTGTGCATGAACATACCACATGCACAAACTATATTCCAATACACATCAGTCATAACATTATGACCACCTGTCCCACTAGGCGTTTGAAGTTGTGCTCATAGGACGATAAATCAAAAGTATAGTAGAGACAATCTGTAGCTGACGACTTTAAACAATATAAAACCAAGGTATATTTATATATAATCACTACACAAAATCTGTGATATAATTGACTAGACAATCCATGCGTGTAAAAAACAATGACTGAGACAGAGAAGAGATAATGAACACAAACACAAATCACCAGCAGACCCCTGAACCTTTTCAGGTCATATCTCCAAGAATTGTGCGAGATCATGTAAGTCTTTCAAACACTGTGCACCCATCTGAACAGAAAGGACGGACTAAACTGTTGTAGATATGTTGTCAACACGTTGTTTTTCGTGTCATTGTCCACGAGATCACTTGCAATTGCTGGATGTTGCACTTCTTATATGGACCTGAAACAAAAATCACTGGTCAGTAAAAGTATGAAAGTGAAAAACTAAGACGTAATGATCACTCTGGCCAGTTTTTAAAGAAACAGGTATTATTACACACCACTCATTTTGCCGTCTTATATAGATGCATGAACTCAAAAATATGTTACGTTTCAGGTTTGTTGTACATTTTTTAAATTAGTAATGACAACACGGTTCATGAGTATTCTTCAAGCTAGTTCTTCCTAGAAATGCTGTCACTCACAAATCAAGTACAAGATACATTTTCAGGTAAAAATGGAACATTCCTTTACCAACTGGAAGCATTTTAGCCCTTTGACTGGCACCGTAACAGCACGGTTGATCTGTTTGTCTCCACAATTTTTTTTTGCTGCTGTTCAGAAATATTAGTGTTTGACGACAACAACAACAAAAAACAAACAAACAAAAAAACAGAAGAGATTTGGTGCTGTGCAGCTTCTCAAAAAAAGAGTAGTACGTGTGAAAGTTGAGGTAAGAAAAAAATCATTCCATATTTTAGTTGAAAGGCATAAGTCAGACAATAAAATGCTTTTCAACGATTCCTGACAAATCATGTTCGGCTTTGAGTTGCCACTGTAAGCAGTGCAAACATCTCATTTTGTCATAACAGCAAAGGGGCATCTACCAAATACTAAAGATGCCAAGAAGTCAGGAAGGGGTCGAATAATTTTGAGATTTGAGCAGCCGACATTAAATTGGCATCTTGTGTTGAATTTGGAGAAAACCATTTGTAATAATTATAGTAGTGTTTTGAAACTATTTAAATTGTTCATTGATTGAATTGTTGGAAACAGCTGCTAAATGTATTCTATTCTGCCACTGAACATAGTTTTTCAATAGGAGTTGAATCATGTTTCATTGGTCAACTGTAGCGCTTTCGGACAGATCATTTATAAAATACATAAAACACTGTACATCATGAAGCTTCAATAATTTGTATTATATGAAATCTGAGCAATTGTGTGAACATTTTGTTGAAGATAATGTCAAAAAACATAAATGGAAAGTTCAAGTGTGCAGTTGACTCACACACAACTACTCAAAGCTAGGTACAATTACGTAACTACTTTTAATATCTGTAAAGAGAAGAATTATTGTTGTACAATTTTAAATTTTGAGCATTGTTGGTTGCTATTATGATAATAACAGTATATTACATTGTTGGCTTTGTAAATTATTTATAGGTAAGAAAATTAATATATTTTAATGAAATTAAAGGCTATTTCAACAATCTATTCTCTCTGTGATGTTTTATATTGAAAAAGATTAAAGTTTGTTGCTGAAATTAAAGAAATTCTTGCACAACTTGAGAGTTTACGAATGCTTATTTTTTTGCAAATGTATTTTTTAGTGTGGAAGTGGATGTAATAAAACAGCAAGTTGACCTATGGTTACTTCTAATGACATTAAAAAGAATGATATGATGCATTTGAACTGTAAATGTAATTTGATTACTCCTGATCTAGTGGCTGGAGTCTGAACATTTTTACCTTCAACTGATTCAGGATTCACATAATTTGTAGTCAGACTCTCCATGTCCATCCTGCATCCCTGTTAAGATAAACGCATCAGAATGTTTCCATGAGTTTAGATGAGTCACTGATCAATAATCTAATGGTCTGACAGCGCCCACATGAATCAAAGTTCTACTGTTCCACTTTCCCAGTGTTTTCCAGAGCCTCTGATTGATTCATAGACAACACCACCATCAGCTACAGGTCAGAGAAAATCAAGACAACATCCCTGAGACACTTTGAGCTTTTGATTGAAAAGTCAAAGTGGGTGTAGAAATATTTGTGGGAAAAGAATGAATGTGAAAGGCTGACCATGGAAGAAGAGAGGGAGTAAACTTGAGTTTCATTCTGGTTCACTGTTTGCTGTTAGCAGAGCCTATGTTGATGACAGAGACTGAGAGAGCCTTAAAGCATGAGGATTTTAATAAGAGGAACATGGAAAAGTATTGTTATGTATCAAGATGAGACAATAGTGTTGGACCAACCTGTTACTGCATGCATCTGGAAAAGAGACAATAAAAAAATAAATGCTTAAACATGTCATCCTCATAATATCACAGTTTACCAGAAAAAGGATCACCCTTTCTGTAGGACCTTCACCAGCAAAGCACAAGAACAATAAGAAAAATTCCCACAAACCAGTCCAATGAAGAAATGGGTACAATGACCGACCAGCAACCCATGACTGGTCCCCTGAAATAAATGGAAGAATGTTAATTATTTCTAAAATGCATAAATATTCAAGATCATAGTGAATGTTGACACACGGGATGTTCAGATATGTGTGACATGATAAAAAAAAAAACAACAAAAAATGACAAAACACACACTGTGGCTGTGGCAAACCAAGCATAACAATATTAAAACCGAAAATACAAACTCTATAACTCAATGACTTGTTTGTCTCAGTTCATCTATTGAGCCAGAGTTCACAAAGCAGAGAACACAGCACTCGTTCTGCGATGAGATCACAGCAAACTTACTGGAAACCAGTTTGCAATCACTTTAAATTTCATCACCCCAAGCACACAAATGTCCAAGCCTTATCTACCTCTTTTCTCTTGTTCGTCTCTGATTCAGGCTTCTCTGTACTAGATTAAACCAGCCTTGACCAGCCTCTCTCCAGTGGAATTAAAACCTGAATAGTGTGAATAATGTCCCTCATAGCTGCTATCTTCTCTTCATGGTTTGGCTCCATCGTCTGTCGTAGGATGTTTTCCTTCAACTAAACAAACTGTCCACTACACACTCACACATCATTATTTGACAATCACACTCATAATATCACACATATCAACAGAAGACTAAAGCAAAGACATTCAAAAACAGACAGAGTGGGGAATGGAATAAATGTTTTCTATGAACGAAGGACAAAAAACACTGAACGCTCCCAGACCAACAAACATGAGGTTCACGTGTAATGAGTGTAAAAACACTGGCTCACCTCTTCCAGCTCTACACAACAAACCTGCTGTGTGTGTCCTGTCCATCATGATGTAGGAATCTGTTCAGTTCCATTGATCTACCAGGAAGCAGCATCATAGTGAATATTGATACTTGTTTGATAGATCAGGAATCAAGCTTTATACCAGTAAAACCTCCATCCTGCAGATGGATGTTCAACCTCACAGCTCAGAGTTACTGAGGCTCCAGGACTCAGCCATGATGGAGACACAGAGAGGACAGGTTGTTTATCTGTTGAAAGAGGTTTTAAACATGTGATGTCAGACTGAGGTTCTGTTTGGCAAGGGTGTTTGTAAAAATGATCATAACACTGTACATATAAAAATGTTTGTAAAGTTAACATTTGGCATAGCATCTCAATAAATCCATTTCTGATCAAGTATCAATCATTTCACTGAGAATGAATTAAGCTGTAAAACTACTGCCTATACTGTCAGTTTTTCACAAGACCACTCCACTCGGTGGAATTCCTCCGCACTTTTGTATCGGCCCTATACACAGGTAGTCTCCGGATTTCAATTGAGAAGCGTGAACTAATTTCTAAGTTCTCTCTGGTTGGAAGTTTTGAATGAAGCTAGTAGAGCATCCATTCATAATCCCATCTCAGCATCTACTCCATGGATCTCACATCTCAGAGTTATCATCTCCCCACTGTACACCTCGGGCCAGTTAGGATGCAGAGTCACAGTCGGACCGCTGGGGACTGTTCATGTTCAAAAATGAAAATATTGAGAGGTTAGATCAACATATAGAGAAATATAGAGAAAAAATCTAAATCAAGATGTTAGAATAAGTCATTTGTTCAGGAATTTAATCAGTATTATGCATTTGTTAGCCCGACCACCAAATTTGACCAACAGTCGTCACTGCAAACGACTCAAAACAACTGTAGTTTCCTGGTGCAGTTTTTTGTTGTGGGCTTACTTTGTAGTTCAGTTTAAAGCAAAACATAAAACAAATAAATTATTACAGATTAATTATATTCCATGGTGAACTTTGCTAAAGTGATCACAGTTCAAGTCATTTATCTACTAGAAACCAAAACAAATATAGTGCATTAATTTTGAGAACAGTCCAACACATTATTAAATTATTAAAACACAAAAACTACATAACACTGATATAAAAGATAGATTTTCATCTTACCTGATACTAAGTCATCTGATGGTATCACTCCACTCTGTTAAATATAGCCTCTTCTACCTCTACATTCAGTATTCCCTCCCACTGTCAGACTCATAGCTCCATTGATCCTGTTTTCTCTGGATGTTGGAGGTTTGTTTTAACTGTCTTGTTTCCATCCAGACGTCCACTGAGTACCTCACCTCCCTGGAACTCACATCTGAGGGAGATTGTCCCTCTCCTCCTGAATATCTGAGGCCAGTTGGGTTGAAGGATCACTGTGGC